>NW_026111798.1:0-84328 GCF_024679095.1 Eriocheir sinensis
CACACACACACACACAAATGCATTACCACTTAAGCAGTTCCACTGTGATCTGTAAACCATCTCTGGATGAGAGTTCCTCTTGGACAGTTGCCCACGCTCATGGTGTCCGGCCAGCAGGAGGCATTCCTCTTCATCTTTCTGCTGGGGAGCAATGAAAATAAGTTAAATATGAACTTTAGCAAAATGGGTATAACAGCATATGCCGAATAACCAGCACCTCCACTTGACACATACTGCATATGCATAAGCACAACTACTCCCAAACCTAATTATACCAGGAGCACTGACACAGATGGGTGCACCTAGGGAGTATATAAAAGATAGTATTCTCTCAATGAAATACAGAAGCACTCATAGCTGCTGTGGAGCTGCAGCCATTGCCCAACACACAACGGTTGTGTAGCAGCAGACAAGCACTGATCTGCAACACTCCACCAGACCTGTGGATACACCTGTAAATGAAAATGTATGTTAGGCAACTACAAAAACTTTTAGTAGCGATTACTGTAACCCTTCAGAACAACACTTTACTGCACCACATTAGACAAACTAACCTCTTAATGTTTCATGATAAGGCTAACTCTAGTAAAGAAAGGCAAATTATGGTACAGAAACTGAAAGCAAAGCTACCTGAAGCGACTTTTCAAGACCCCAAACGTTTGCTCCACAACAAAGCGTGTCCTAATGTGAGCCCTGCTGCAGCGCTCCTCTGCTGCTGTCATTGGGTTAGCTACATCATCAGCCATGATTCTAAAGGGTAGCCGCTGTCACCTGTAATATCTTAATTGCATTATAACAAAGCATAAAGCAAAATAATTATAATAACTTCTCTTTATCCTAAGGATGAACACCTCACCATACACCTAGGAGTAGGTACTCTCCAAACTCTCCTTCTGCAAATCGCTCCTGCAGGTAGCTGCTGCGCCAGATGAATGAATCATTTGTTGACCCTGCGAATGAGTTATTGTGATGAAACCTACATCTGCACTGTAATAAACATTTACCTGTTTATAGGCATATTGACTATGGAGCAATTATAATCAGGCTGATAGATATTATAATTAGTACTCAAAATTTCCGGTTAGGTAATAATGTGTCGAGTACCGACTGACATCCTAATATTTGAAATTACCTGGGAATCTGACACAGTAACTAGTGACCAAGCCAGCAGCATCGCATGCGACTTGTATGTTTAGCGAATGGAACCTTTTCCTGTTTATGTACAGGGCCTCATCGATGCTTGGACCCTTGGTGGCAACATGTGTACCTGTGGACATTTTTCACATAAATATTTGCATATTCAATGACAACATAAATATAAATATACATGCTGATGTATCAATTATTACTTCGACAACAGCAAACCATTATTTTCATCATTAATAAATATTTTTCTGGACAGTTATTTAGAGTCTTACAATCAATAGCTCCAACAACTCTGGGCAAATTGCGTATTCTTGAAAAGTTTCTAGCCACTGCTCTTCTTTCTTGTTCTGAAGAGGGCATCTTTATTTCACGCATTGCCTTGTTGGAGAAGCATTTGCCACATCCATGAACACCCGGCTTACACTTGGCTGTGAAGGACCTGAAACAGTAACATGGAATTAATCTCATCAGTTGATTACTGGAGCTTAATGCAGTTTCAATAATATTTCCAGTATCAGGCCCTGCATCCCCCAAACTATCTAAAAGTAATATGCATAGAAGTCCTTGAGCACCCTCATGTCTGTCTCATTCTTGCAAGAAAACTCGGTATTTGTGAAGTTTCGTCTCAGCCGCTCACACAACAGTGTGTGATATTTGTTTGCATCTACATTACGACAATTCCAACAACTTTTCTTAATAACGTTTTTCCAGCAAATAATATTAAGGATAGTGTAAAAATTTGGAGGTTAGGTTAGGTTAGTTAAGTTAGGTTTGGTTAAATTGGTATATAATCAATTTTAATCTTCAATTCCACGGGAAATGACTAGTTTCCGCCATTCCCCCCCCCCCCCCACACACACACACACAAAAAAAAAAAGAAGATTATCCACGGGTCCCCAAAGATCGTTGTAAGAATGTAACGGGCTTGTCGGGGGGCGTTTAAAGGGTGTTGATTAAGACTTCAGCTCAGCTTCATTAAGGCGAATTATATTCGTAGCCTTTATGTACAAGAAGCGACGGAGCGAGAGCGACTGTCGTTGTGTCAGTCGGACTCTCGTGAAGGAGTCGCGAGTTACAGGTTGAAAATAATTGTTACAATTGGTCACGTATGTCAAACTGACCTCCACGCACCATCGGAGTGCGAAGTATACAAAACTGAGACGGTAAACACTGACGGACGACATTCCTATAAGGTGGCGTGATCTATCTGTCGTTGGTTTTTCCATTGACAATTGTATGCCTAATTCGTGGTGATATTAAATAATAATAATACAATGATATCCGATTATAACACTGCTCGGTCACCTACCAGTGATCGCGACTCGCGATATATAAAAATCTAGATAGCAGTCTAGTTACCATGAACATACATAGTGGGAGTTTGTCAAGCAGACTGCCAATGACACAATTACATTAAAACACTGGCTATGTAAGAACAGATGTGGAGTTATAATATAAATAGTGAGAGGGAAACCACAACGTGTGTGACACGAAACATAAGAAACCTCTCAAAAGATAAATATAAGGACACATGTATAAGAAACTATCAACTGGCATAGTTACAGACAATGAAACGATCATCTAGCTCCTAAAAAATACAGTAGTGAAACACAGTACAATGTTATAGACATTGGAGCAGCCAATTTCTGTTCCCTGACTTGTCTGAGAAAAGGAAAAACTAGCTTGCAAGTGGCCTCCCTGCATCCAGTCGCCGTGTCTGCACAACCAAATAATCGTGCAGGACAGAGTTTCTCCTAATAAGGTAGCACATGACGACGACACTGACGAACATCAGAAACATTGGTACCAAAAATCCAGGGTACAGGTAGGGAGATGCAAATAATCAGGCAGCGTTTCCTCCAGGGTTTCCGCAAACTCTGTTTTGTTCGCGAAAGACAATGAATTAAGGGAATTAGTCACATACGAGATGCTGGAGAAATGGAGATCATCATCGAGAGACCGTAGAGGAAACACTCGATGGGAAATATTGGCCGTGAAAACCAGACGGATCCGGGACGGGTACGTTATTATGTTGTGGAGCGGATATAGCATGCTTCCATGGCATAGTGACCAGTAACCCGTTGATAAGTGGTACCCTCCGGGCAGATGACCGATATATGAATGACTGAGGAAATAAAATAATGCAGACCCTGAAAGTTCTTATGGAAAACAGGCGTTGGTGTAAAATAGCTGCTGATAGGGGCACAGGAAAGAGCGTCAGACGCGTTCACGCGGGTGAGGGCGATCTCGCATACCCTCCCGAACTGGAAGGAAGGCAAAAGAGCAGAGCAATAGAATCGCCTGAAGACCGTCTCCTTGCAATACTGCAAGAGTGAGTAGCTACCTGTTGAATACAGAGCGAAATCCTTCGCGATTAGAACAAGAGACGGGACGTGTCCAGGGCTAACACACTGTCCTTTGCTGAAAAAGGAACGAGACAATTTCGTGTGCCTCAAACACGTCCGCCGTCTGAAATGGAACATGAATGATTATGGCATCAGGGGTGAGGCTGGACTCAATCAAGGGGTAAAAATTGACTCATGTCCGGGATGAATAAAGGTGTTAGGCTATAATTTTGATACCCGATCTGGTCAGTCGTTCTCAAATCGTGTAGAGGGAACAAGGCAGGTGTGACTCTACCGTGCGCTGCATCAATCATGTTGCTAATAACCTGCTGATTTGCCGTTGCGACGGAGTTAATGACGTTTTCCAATACATGCAAGGCCTGATCTAGGAGGAGAAACTGATTCACCTGGTCGATCTGTTTGACAACTATGTTGATAACCTCTACCATCTTATTTGTCTGCGCTAGCAGTTCCTCAATGTTAGTGTGCAATTGCGCAAGTTTTCTACAATTGGCGTTGATCACCCTGCGATTTCTAGCAGCAAAGGAAAGTACATGAGCGTAGTGGTCCCGCAAATCGCGAACGTCCTCGTCGGTAGCTACCTGAAGAGACTTTTCAAGACCCCAAACGTTTGCTCCACAACAAAGCGTGTCCTAATGTGAGCCCTGCTGCAGCGCTCCTCTGCTGCTGTCATTGGGTTAGCTACAGGGTCATCAGCCATGATTCTAAAGGGCCGCTGTCACCTGTAATATCTTAATTGCATTATAACAAAGCATAAGGCAAAATAATTACAATAACTTATCTTTATCCTAAGGATGAACACCTCACCATACACACCTAGGAGTAGGTACTCTCCAAACTCTCCTTCTGCAAATCGCTCCCGCAGGTAGCTGTTGCGCCAGATGAATGAATCATTTGTTGACCCTGCGAATGAGTTATTGTGATGAAACCTACATCTGCACTGTAATAAACATTTACCTGTTTATAGGCATATTGACTATGGAGCAATTATAATCAGGCTTAGATATTATAATTAGTACTCAAAATTTCCGGTTAGGTAATAATGTGTCGAGTACCGACTGACATCCTAATATTTGAAATTACCTGGGAATCTGACACAGTAACTAGTGACCAAGCCAGCAGCATCGCATGCGACTTGTATGTTTAGCGAATGGATCATTTTCCTGTTTATGTACAGGGCCTCATCGATGCTTGGACCCTTGGTGGCAACATGTGTACCTGTGGACATTTTTTCACATAAATATTTGCATATTCAATGACAACATAAATATAAATATACATGCTGATGTATCAATTATTACTTCGACAACAGCAAACCATTATTTTCATCATTAATAAATATTTTTCTGGACAGTTATTTAGAGTCTTACAATCAATAGCTCCAACAACTCTGGGCAAATTGCGTATTCTTGAAAAGTTTCTAGCCACTGCTCTTCTTTCTTGTTCTGAAGAGGGCATCTTTATTTCACGCATTGCCTTGTTGGGCAAAGCATTTGCCACATCTATGAACACCCGGCTTACACTTGGCTGTGAAGGACCTGAAACAGTAACATGGAATTAATCTCATCAGTTGATTACTGGAGCTTAATGCAGTTTCAATAATATTTCCAGTAGCAGGCCCTGCATCCCCCAAACTATCTAAAAGTAATATGCATAGAAGTCCTTGAGCACCCTCATGTCTGTCTCATTCTTGCAAGAAAATTCGGTATTTGTGAAGTTTCGTCTCAGCCGCTCACACAACAGTTTGTATGTTGTTTGCATCTACATTACGACAGTTCCAACAACTTTTCTTAATAACGTTTTTCCAGCAAATTAATATTAAGGGATAGTGAAAAAATTAGGAGGTTAGG
The DNA here is from genome assembly GCF_024679095.1 of Eriocheir sinensis. Taxonomy (NCBI): domain Eukaryota; kingdom Metazoa; phylum Arthropoda; class Malacostraca; order Decapoda; family Varunidae; genus Eriocheir; species Eriocheir sinensis. The sequence continues at coordinate 5,363 of NW_026111798.1, forward strand.
TTAGGTTAGTTAAGATAGGTTAGGATAAATTGGGATATAAGCACTTTTAAGCTTCACTTCCACGGGAAATGACTAGTTTCCGCCATCCCCCCCCCCCCCCACACACACACACACACACACAAAAAGAAGATTATCCACGGGTCCCCAAAGATCGTTGTAAGAACATGGGAATATAAGAACGTTGGAATCTGCACGAGGCCGGTAGGCCTATGCAAGGCAGTTCCTTTGACCCTAAGCTCCCGTGTATCTAATCCCACCTAGTGTCGCTGTCCATGAATTTATCTAATCTATTTTTGAATGTGACAATTGTATTGGCACTCACCACATGACTGCTAAGCCTATTCCACTCATCCACAGCCCTGTTGGTAAACCAATTTTTGCCTATGTCCCTCTTGAATCTGAATTTATCCAGTTTAAACCCATTATTTCGTGTCCTACCCGGTTCTCTTACCAACAAAACCTTATGAATATCTCTCTTATTAAAGCCCTTCATCCATTTATAAACCTCGATCATGTCTCCACGCACCCTTCGCCTTTTTAGAGAATGCAAGTTTAATTAACTGTTTGAGTCTTTCCTCGTATGGCAAGTTTCTCAACCCCTGAATCATCTTAGTCATCCTCCTCTGCACTGATACTAACATTTTGATATCCATTCTATAGTAAGATGACCAGAACTGAACCGCATAGTCAAGATGAGGTCTAACTAATGCTAAATATAGTTTGAGGAAGACTTCGGCGCTTCTGTTGCTTACGCTCCTTGAAATAAATCCCAGTACCCTATTTGCTCGATTTCTAGCTTGAATGCATTGTGCCCTTGGACGGAGATCAGAGCTCACTAAGACCCCTAAATCTCTCTCGCACCCAGACCTGCTTATGAGAGTGTCATTTAAGCAATAGTTGTGAGAGGGGTTGTTCCTACCTACACTCAGAATACTGCACTTGAACTCCATCTGCCATTTATCCGCCCAATCATACAATCTGTTTAGTTCATCCTGGAGAATACTAGCGTCCTGATCCGACTCAATTACTCTACCGATCTTGGTATCATCCGCAAACTTACTGACATCACTACTAATTCCTGTATCTAAATCATTGATATAAATAATAAACAAGAGTGGACCTAATACCGAGCCTTGTGGGACCCCACTCGTAACACATCCCCAGTCAGATCTTTTACCATTGATTTGCACTCTTTGCTTCCTATTGCTAAGCCATGCCTTTACCCAGTTCAAAACCTTACCCTCTACACCGTGAGCCTGTAATTTAAGCAACAGTCGTTGGTGAGGAACTTTGTCAAACGCTTTACTAAAATCAAGATAGATTACATCATAATTTTCATCTCTGTCTACCGCCTCAAATACTTTACTGTAGGACAAGAGATTAGTGAGGCATGACCTACCTTTCGTGAACCCATGCTGCGAGTCATGAATTAAGCTGTGTTTCTCTAGATGATTCCGAATGTTCCTGGCTATTATGGACTCCAGCATCTTGCCTATAACCGATGTTAAGCTAATTGGGCGATAGTTTGAAGCAGCCGACCTGTCCCCCTTTTTGAAAATCGGCGTCACATTAGCTACTTTCCATAAGCTGGGCACATAGCCAGTATTTACCGGCATCTTAAAGATGTCGGTTAGTGGACCACTGATTACATCACCTAATTCCTTTAATACCCTCGGAAAAGTCCCGTCAGGACCTGGCGACTTATTCCTCTTAAGCTTATCTATCTCATCCTGAACTATTTGCCTGGTAATGATTATATCTCTCAATTTATCGCCATCCCCGCCCTCGTACACCTGAACCCTTTCTGGAATAGTCGTTCGATCCTCTTGTGTGAATACTGAACGGAAGTAGTCGTTCAACAATGTGCTTATATTATCGTAATTTTCTACTTGCTAACATGTGTTTGTTTTCAGCGGTCCAATTTTCTCCCGTGTTTTTGTTCTCTACATCTGAAAGAAGCCCTTAGGATTACTTTTTGCCTCGTTTGCTACTTTGATCTCATAATTCCTTTTTGCCATCCTGGTGTTTTTCTTCACTAATCTAGATAGTTCGACATACCGGCCCCTGAAATGTGTCTCACCATTCTTTATTTTCTGATAAATTCTCTTCTTTAACCCTATCTCGTGTTTTAGTCCACGAGTCATCCACTTGGGGTCATTGTTTTCTTTTCTAAGTGTTCGCTGTGGTATATGCTGTCCTTGCCCCTCTACTATTACTCTAACTAAATTATTGTAAGACATTTCTACCTGGTTCTCCTGGCTCTCTAATCCGCAGTGCTGGCCCTCATGTATCCCTAAATTATCCCAGTTTATCTCTTCAAGATGTCTTCGAAGCCCCTCGTAATTTGCTCTTCTAAAATCTGGCACTAACACTGGGTTTGGTTCGCGGGTCACCGCCCAGTCTAAGCTAAAACGAACTGTTCTGTGGTCACTATTTGTATATATTTGTATATATTTGTGGTGGAAGTGGGGGAGTATCTCAGAAAATAGTTTTTTTTTCTGATGGAGTTCAAGGTCACAGTTGCATGAATCACTTTAAAAACAGGTGGGTTATATGTTTCATGAAAAAATGGTGGGTGACATGAAACTTCCCAAATTCCGAAAATTCCTGGACACTCATTTTTTTTTTTCATTAAGGATATGGTTCGATTACATTACAGATACATCTAGGTGAAGCTTGGTGATAACAAACGCCTAGTTTAACTATGAAGGGTTAAAAGGATACTGCTACTACAAAACTCAGTGGCTACACTGAGTTGGGTGTCGTATTCAGGGGTTCTTACCGCTGGTATTATTGCTAATAAGAAAACTTACCGGTAATGTCTCCAATAACTTGTTGGAAAGAGCCGCTGGCATACATTATCAGTGCCAGCAGCACCTGTGTGCAGGTGGGGATGGCGTGTGCCCTCCTCGTCCTCCTCTGTAGATAGGGCTCCAGCTCCGCTATCAGCCGAGTAAGCTCTTGTCGAGGGAGTCTGTACTGACTGATGAGCTCCGCATCACTCACGGAGAGAGGGTCAAGGTGATCACGTATTATCCTTTCTCTCCTTAAAGCACGGTCATGCAGAACAGCGATAAGAATCTCCATCGTGGGTGCTGGCAGTGGTCTGACTGAGGATGTAAACAAACGCAATCCCTGTACCATCTCGCTTTTATGGAAGGAATTTCCCATATCACCTCTTACTTTTATTTCTTTGTCAAGAAACACTAATTATGACATATTTCATGTCAATATAAAGAAGGTTGTAAGAGTTACACCAACTCCGTAGAGGTCGTAACTTACATCCTCCTTACAACTCCTTTACAACCTCCCGGATGCTTCCTGAATTCGGCAGAGGTTGTACTCGGCCTTCCACCGTTGTAAGGCTTACAACCTGCTTTCTGAATAAGGCCCCAGGCAGTCTACAACCGGCGGAAGGGCCGGCCAAGCTGCTCGCCCGACGAGGGCTGGCGTGTCCCTAATGGCAGTATATCTTTTTTTCTTCTAATGTTTACCTGCACGTTGGCAGGAGGGGCTATATTGAGAGCCCGGCAGAGGAGCTAGGCGTCAGGCCATGAGGCCCTGCCCAGCTGGTCGGGGGGCACGGGTTCATTTTGCACCCGTAGCCGGAGCCGAGCGAGCAACTCAGCAGTCTATAAGCTGGCTCAAAGGCCAGGAGAGTTGCTCGCTCGACGAGTGCCGGCGTTCCATTGGCCGTGCATCGTTTTTGTTTATAATGTTTACATGCTCGTTGGCAGAAGGGGCTATGGTTAGAGCCCGGCAGAGGAGCTAGGCTTCAGGCCATGAGGCCCTGCCTAGCTGGTGGGGCACGGGTGCATCTTGCACCGTTACCGGAGCCGAGCGAGCAACTCAGCAGTTAAAAGCTGGCTCAAAGGCCAGGAGAGTTGCTCGCTCGACGAGTGTTGGCGTTCCACTGCAGTACATCTTCTTAAGACTACCCCCATAATACGGGGACAGGGCCTTTGGCCAAAAGGCGGCCCTGTAAGGGGGGACGGGCAATTCAAGTCCCGGTGGGTGTAGACGCCTCCGCCGCCGCCACAGCCACGGGTAACAGCCGGCGAGCAGCGACGGAGGCACGGAGTCTCAGGGCAGGCGCCCAGTAGACACCCATAGCGGTGCACGGGCGAGCAGCCGACTGGTCGACTTGACTGCTGCGGGGGGGCCCAAAGCGAGGATAACCAGGCGGGTCAACCACGCCGCCGCAGAGGACCCCACAGCTGCTCGCACGACTGCAGTGCATCGGGTACGCGGCCTTTATATATCCGAACATCAAGAGGCAAAAATGACTGCCTGAAACCGCTCTCCAATCAGCGACGAGCTTACATCAGCAGCTTAAAATACATTTGCAAGCTACATGTATATAATATATAACTTGAAAAAAAAATAATAATCGTAGAGCAGTTTTCATTGGGGTCATCCATTTAAACAGTATGCGTATTGTGTGAAGTGTCACGCAATGATATAACGATTGAACTGGCACTGATGAATAACCGGAGGAATATCGCTTCGTAGCGTAGCCTAATACTACCCCTTTCTGAAAAAGATTTTGATTTCAAGAATTCTGTTATTATTGTTATGCTATGAAATACGAGAATAGTAGTGGAAAATCAGTCTTCACTGCCACTGACCATTATAACAATATGTACTTCTATTAAATTTTAAAATGATAACCAAAGAACAGATGTCAATGCCATTAAGCACTATGGCAATACGTACTTCTACTAAACTCTCACCTGTATGTTATTTATACAATGTTATAACAATGGAATTGGCACTGAGGACAAGTGTTTCGTAACGTAGCCTAATATTTCCCCTTCTACATTAAAGCTTTATATGTTAAAACCAAAATATGCTATGAATGCAATGTTCCCAGGAATGTAAAGCCATGAAATCACCAGCCCACCCCACCCGCACCCGCCCAAGATATAAGAAAATCATAAAAGAGATCATTTTGTGCACTGATATTTCAACGGAAGATTTTCATAAGCTTCAGAAACTGACGTGTTACCAAAAAGTCAAACAATCTGTTAGTTATAATTACCCATGTGCTTTTTGTATTGTATATTAGTAATTGTTATACAAAAAAGAACGTATTGCAATAAATTAGCGTCATCAAATGACGCATATATTATAAAAGTTGACTTCTAAGGAGTAAAATTCTGTTCCCTGCTTTATAATACTTGTCAACATGTTATAGTAGGATATCAATGTATTATTATTACTATTTAATATCACCACGAATTAGGCATACAATTGTCAATGGAAAAAAAACACGACAAATAGATCACGCCACCTTATAGGAATGTCGTCCGTCAGTGTTTACCGTCTCAGTTTTGTATACATCGCATTTCATAGTGCGTGGAGGTCACCTTGACGTACGTGACCAATTGTAACAATTATTTTCAAACCTGTAAATCGTCACTCCTTCACGAGAGTCCGACTGACACACAACGGAGTCGCTCTCGCTACGGCGCTTCATGTACATATAGGCTACGAATATAATTCGCCTTAAGGAAGCTGAAGTCTTAATCAACGCCCTTTAAACGCCCCCCGGCAAGCCCGTTACATTTGGTTGGCAGCGGTCACCACCGCGCCTGTGCCTTCGCTACCTCGTTCTCCTCCAAGCTCCAAGCCACGAGAACTCACCAACAAACTCCGGGGACAGGCGTAGAAGGAAGGAAGGAGTCACAAGCCAGCCGTCCGCGGCAACTCACCAGGCGCCAGCTACAAGCAACTCACCAGGCGTCGGCTACAAGCTCTATACAGGCGTCAAGCCTCGAGCCACCAACAGGCCTACGCAGCCGAAAGCGAGGGCCACAATCTACAAGCCGCTCCCCCGCCTCAAGCCAGCACTGCAAGCCACTCACAGCTCACTCGAAGCCCGCCAGCAGGAGGAGGCACGCCCCGCTGACCTTGGAACAACCCACATGCCCCTCGCACCACAGCGGGCGGCAACACCGCCGCTGCCGGGAGCATCGGCCCAAACTTTTTCCGGCAAACAGTCAACAAGGGAACCCGAGGACATCTCCCAGTGACTGCAAGCAGTTACCACTACCGTTTCCTGCAAGGCGTCTTCTCAAGAGGTTACACACCCAAGTCGTCTTATCTGCCACCGCGGCCCATCTCTCAATATAACAAGAACGCCGCAGCCGTCCTACGTCTGGCGGCAGTTTTCCGGCACCCAACCGCGGCCGATCAAATCGCTGGGTTAGCAGTTTCCAGCAGCCATTACGAGTCCTCCGATGTCCGCCCTTCCCTCATCTCTCGCCGCCGCTGCTGCCGCGGCCGAGGTTTCACGACGCGACTCCAACGACTGCACGTACCCGAGGGCGTCCCCAACCTTCGCCCTCTCCACTACATCAGCTGATTAATCTTGGTATTTGTGGATTTTCCCTTCTCGTCAAAATATGCCGGCTCGGCTTATTTCAGTTTTGTTTCGTGCAGAGGCACGACCTTTTTATTTTTGTGTTCCTAACACTGTTAATCAGTCATAATTGTGAGAGTAACGTTCATTCGCATACGATATTGATCCTTTATTATTGTTTGCTAGCAGGTTTACTGTGAGTTCCCTGATCAAAGTTAATCTTCCTCAGTGCTCCCTGCCTCCGTTTTCTCTTCGCCGCTCGAGGGAAAACGAGAGCTTCAAAGGTATACTCACTTAATTTTATCCTACCCAAAATACCGCAGTATTTATAGAGCTATTTTTTTTAATATACCCATAACATTATGACATTCCATTATAACCTTAACTTATATTACGTCTACCTGGCACCTTGCTAGCCATTCTTTCTTGTTTTTTGTTTTTAGGTTTTCGGCGCAAACTATTAATTCATACACGTTCCGTTTATTGGTTAATATTTACAGCTATCAAATATGCGCCTATATTGTAACTGATTTACACCATAGTATGAACAAAGACACTCTCACTAAACTCGGCGACACCTTTAAACAGTTGGTTCGTCCTTCAAGGGAGGAGGAATTGGAGCACGGTGCGGACACCGATGATTTAAATGTTGTAAACTTGCGATCGGGTACTACTTACTCTTCCCTCCCAAGGGAAAGCGCCCCTTCACCGCCGGGTTCGTCTGAATACTTAACCCCCACTCAGCCGATCAAAATGCCTGACGATCCACCTCCCCCCCTCCTGCAGGGGCCCCACCCCACTTCCCCTTCCCCGATTCGGGTCATTCCAACTCACGCCAGTATTCGGCAATTCTCGGGCGGCGAGACCGTTCCTAGATCTGTGTGACTCTGCCATCGTAAATTCCTCCATTACGGAAGATCATGATAAAATCGCTTTCATTCGGTCACAGTTACTTCCAGGCTCTCGGGCACTGAATTTGATGCAGTCCTCAGCGTTCGCTTCGGGGGACATTGGAGTAAACTATGAGGTTTTTAAAAGGAATTTCATAAAAATCTTCGGGGGCGGGAGTAAACCAAGCATCGTTAGACAGATGGCACACACGGTTGAGTTCCTCCAAAAAAATTCCTCAACAAAGCCGATTTGGGACGCCATGATTGAGGCAAATCAGCTGGCGGTTGACTGTGTCAAGAGCCTAGAAGACACGTTCTGGCTTCCAGGGGGTTGTATGCAAAAGCACCAGGTGAAAACAGCTTTCGAGTTGTTTTTTTACTTATTTCATATTTCAGAGACGAACCGCCGACGAAGCGGGAAGTTGGTTGACTTCGTCTCAGAGTTAGAAGTCAAGGTTCAAGAACACACTCACCATCAACCCCTCGCAACAGCCGCAGCATTGCAGGCACAAAGTAAGGCATCTCTCACCTGTAGTTTTTGCAAACAATCAGGACATTCTGAACATTCTTGCTTCGCGAAACGTAGGGAATCAACACATTCAAGACAGGGCTCAGATAGGAGATCAGGAGGTTACAGTGGCGGGCATTATTCATCACACAGGAACCCTAGGCCAAACCATCAGCGGAAGGCTGCATTTTGCCTTGTCCACGGGAATTGTTTTCATGATTCAGGCAGTTGTTCTGCAATACAAAAGGCCAAGGAGGAACAGAAGTACAAGTCCTCGGCGGACAGTAAACCACACTCCTCTTCTCAGAATAAAAAGACATGACTTCGTGACAGCCCCAAGGCGTACATCCAAGTGTCCCTTAAGGACAATACTAATTGGGAGCAACTTGATTCCGTCATTGCCGCCTTGGGCCGGACAAGCAAAATTGCCCTCCCTTGCAAGGTGGGCAAAATTTCACTCACATTAGCGGTAGACACAGGTGTGACAGTCAATGTCATCTCAGACTCCGCTTACAGGTCACTGACACGACAGGCGATTGGGGAAAATTGGCCGCTCCAAGAGAACGACCTGAATGTGGTAGGCGTGACGGGGACCACTTTGGGAATCCTTGGGCGAGTACCACTAACAGTCAGCTTACATGAAAAAGTATGTCCCTTTCGAGATTTCTTTTATGTCTCTAGCAGGTTTGCCTTACCTGTGGATGGGATCTTAGGATTAAACGCCATGAAAGACCTGCACATAACCATAAACCCTGAAAGCAACGCGATCGTGTATCAAGGCCAACGCATACAGGGGATGGTAAATCCATCGCCTCTGTCACCTGTAATCCCACCCTCAGAGGGGGAAAATGACCAACCCACCACAGACTCAGAGACTGCCACCGCCCAAGTGTCACCTCTTACGGTCAAACCACACGAAAACATTGCAGACTTGTGGCGGACAGTAACGGCAGTCGTAGAAAGTCCTCAAATAGTTCCAGATCGCGCTGCAAAACTTGTTAAAATCCGTTTGCCTAACGCCCTCCAACGGGCAGTTATGTGTGTATCGACGGAGCTCTCACATACACCGCGTGACGGTGGAGGTAACTCTCGCGACAGTCAAGGAGGGAGGTTTTGCAGAGGCATTGGTAATAAACACGTCTGGATCTCCTGTATCCTTAAAACACGGTGTTAGTTATGCCAGTGTCTAGTGTATGGGAGAAATGTCGCCCCGGAACCAGCTGAATACCCTTCAGCCCAAGTCTCAGGCATAACCTCGGCGTGTCAGGCTTCTCCCGAACAAGGCACAGCTAATTTAGAGGCATTCCTAAAAGTTGCACACTATTCCGAAATTAAGCCAACCTTAGTCCAGCTACTGGAACATTATAGGGGGGCGCTTGCTCTACCAGGCGAGCCGCTTGGAGTTACGCAGTGTGCTGAACACCACATTAAGTTAAAACTAAATACAAATCCTGTATATATCAATGCGTACAAGCTCCCCCACAGTCAGAGGGAGATCGTGCAACAACTTATCTCTGAAATGTTAGAACAAGTTGTCATTAAAGAATCGAATTCCCCGTGGAATTCACCCTTGTTTCTGGTTCCAAAGAAAGACGGTTCTTATCGTCCTGTGATTGATTTCCGGCGTGTGAACACTGCGACCGTGGATGATCATTTTCCGCTTCCCGTTCTTAGAGATCTTCTGATGTGTCTCGGTAGAGGAAATAAAGTCTTTACGAGTCTTGATCTGGTCAGTGGCTAATGGCAACTGCCCATGGCCCCCGAGTCACGTGAAATAACGGCTTTTAGCACGCCTCATGGCCACTATGAGTGGACGAGGATGCCGTTCGGGCTCAAAGGAGCTCCCTTGACCTTCCAAAGGACAATGAACAGTATTTTTGGTGACTTGCTGGGCAACTCTGTCTATATGTATTTAGACGACATCATCATAGCAGGTAAAGACGTGCATGCACACATGGAAACACTAAAAGCAGTCCTACACAGACTTCAAGAGGTCGGATTAAAGCTCAAAATCACCAAATGTGAATTCTTAAGGCCTCGCATCAAGTTCTTGGGGCATGTCATGGACGAATTCGGCATCCACACAGTGGACGACAAAATAAAAGCTGTTGCCGAGTTCCCTCAGCCAACGTCTGCGGACAAGGTACGGTCTTTCTTGGGTGTCGCAGGTTATTACAGGCCTTTCATAAAGGACTTCGCAGCACGCGCGAGTCCCCTAACCCATCTATTAAAGAAAGACGTACCATTCCAGTGGCTCCCAGCTCAACAAACGAGCTTTGAGGATTTAAAGAAAGCGCTTACACAGGCTCCGGTCCTTGTCTTTCCGGATTTCAAGGACCCCTTTCAGCTTTGTACCGACGCTTCGACTAGTGGACTAGGAGCCGCTCTGATGCAAACAAATAAGTACGGCAAAAAGCATGTGATAGCGTTCGCCAGTCGAGTACTAACTGCTCCGGAAAAGAACTTTTCTGCTACCCACCTAGAGGCTCTTGCCATTGTGTGGGCTCTGAAGCATTTTCGTGACATAGTGATGGGGTACATAATTGTGGTGTATACGGACCACGCGGCCATAACTGATCTTTTCAAGGGAAAAAACCTACACGGTCGTCTGGCAAGATGGTTCTTAATGATCCAGCATACAATCCGGAGATAAAATATATCACCGGGAAAACAAATGTGGTCGCAGATGCCTTATCTCGGAATATTCCGATAGGCGCGATTACCACCCCAGAGGTCATCCACAGCTTCACTTCACCTGAGCTACACACTGCTCAGCGAGACCACCCTGTGTGGAAGAGGTTAATTTACGCCCTCGAGTCGGGAGACGAAACAAACCTTCCTGAATTGCCAGTTCCCTTTTCACAATTCTTCCTATCAGAGGACAACTTCCTTTGTAGGTCATGGCCAACCAAACCGGTACCTATAGACCAACTGGTCATCCCAGACAAATACGTCCCCGTGACGCTTAAGCTGGTCCATAACACACCCATTGCGGGTCACCCAGGAAGAGACAAGACGCTATCTGTCTCCAGACGAGAATTCTACTGGCCCACATTACGGGTTGATGTAGAAAAACATGTCGCACATTGCGTCGTTTGTGCTAAGCACAAGGGGTCCGTAAAGGGCCAGCACCTATGTTGCAATACCCAGTACCAGAGGCGCCATGGGATGTTGTTAATATAGACTTATTACAGCTCCCCCGAGCCAACATGGTTCGCGCTACTTATTGGTGTGCGTCGACCAGTTCTCTAGGTTTCTAGTTCTAGCGCCTCTCAAGGACAAGACAGCCACACGCGTGGCCCATGCCCTCGTGACTCACGTGTTGTGTCCACATTCGTCTCCTCGAATTCTTTTGAGTGACAATGGCACCGAGTTTAGGAACTCAGTATTGAGCGAAATAAGCGCTCAGTTTAACATCACGCAATCCTTCATCACAGCTTACCACCCAGCTGCTAATGGGTTGGCGGAGAGGGCTAATAGGAAAATCTTACAGGTCCTCAGGCCTATCGTGAACGATCTCCACGATAACTGGGAGGATTGGCTATCGCATATAGCCGCTTCCATAAATACGTCGGTAAACGACTCTACGGGAAGTCTCCCTACTGCATCTTATATGGGTGGAGAAACATCTTCCGTACGACTTCCTAACAATCCTCAACAACCTCTCTACAACATTGATAGGTACGCACAACAGCAGATGCATATGTTTTCTAAGATACACTCCGATGTTAGGTGTACGTTAAAAGCTACGAAGGTTGAAATGATGTCAAAACAACACAGACAGGCCGTCCTGGTGAAATTAATAGAGGGTGACACAGTCATGATTAAGCAAGCGGAAATGAGTTCGAAACTGGGGGCTAAATTTGTGGGTCCTTACCGTGTTGTTCGGAATGTCAGGGGAAATCGGTTCGAGGTTCTCGAGTCGAATAGTGGAGTCAGTCTAGAAGTTCACAGTGATCGTCTGAAAGTAATTCCCTCACCTTTGGACCTTGATATTGGTAATTCCCCCTCAGAGTCAAATGTTCAACAAGATAATCCCAACACCCATAGCTATAACTTGAGACCACGGGTTTAAATACTTCATTCCCACCACTTTCAGATCATGATGTTGCGTTTTCTGATCATCTTGTTGTCCCTCGGCTCCCTGCTTGCAACGACACCCATCCACCTGAAGCCTGGTGCCCTCACGGCACACATAGGAGAGGTCTTCCTCATAGAAGATGTGCTCCTCGTAAAATATCCATATACTTCCTTGACCAACACCACGGACACAATCAGGATAGTATCAGAAAAACTACTCGGCATGGCAGACGCCATACGGGCTACCAAGACTAGGGAATCAAAGGCACCTTCTAGTACCAACTCTCTGAATCTTTTTCAACTACTGGAGGATAGGATTCTGTTCCTACGGGGAAAAGTTGATGAGGTAGACATGGATTATAATTTTCACTCAGTTCACTCTCTGGTAAAAAGGGGGTTGCTCAACATCGTTGGGTCCGCCTCAAAGTTCCTCTTCGGTACGGCAACCGACGAGGACGTACGCGATTTGCGGGACCACTACGCTCATGTACTTTCCTTTGCTGCCCGAAATCGCAGGGTGATCAACGCCAGTTGTAGAAAACTTGCGCGGTTGCGTTCTAACATTGAGGAACTGCTGGAGCAGACAAATAAGATGGTAGAGGTTATCAACATAGTTGTCAAATAGATCGACCAGGTGAATCAGTTTCTCCTCCTAGATCAGGCCTTGCATGTATTGGACAACGTCATTAACTCTGTCGCAACGGCAAATCAGCAGGTTATTAGCAACATGGTTGATGCAGCGCACGGTAGATTCACACCTGCCTTGTTCCCTCTACATGATTTGAGAACGACTGTCCATATCGGGTATCAAAATTATAGCCTCACACCTTTATTCAACCCAGACATGAGTCAATATTTTTACCCCTTGATTGAGTCCAGCCTCACCCCCGATGCCATAATCATTCATGTTCCATTTCAGACGGCGGACGTGTTTGAGGCACACGAAATTGTCCCGTTCCCTTTTTCAGCTAAGGACAGTGTGTTAGCCCTGGACACGTCCCCGTCTCTTGTTCTAATCGCGAAGGATTTCGCTCTGTATTCAATGGGTAGCTACTCACTCTTGCAATATTGCAAGGAGACGGTCTTCGGGCGATTATATTGCTCTGCGTCTCTCTTTGCCTTCCTACCAGTTCGGGGAGGGGTATGCGAGATCGCCCTCACCCGCGTGAACGCGTCTGACGCTCTTTCCCTGTGCCCTTACAAGCAGCTACCACCAACACCTGTTTTCCATAGGAACTTTCAGGGTCTGAATTATTTCTATTTCCCTCAGTCCTTCTATGTCTCAGTCATCTGTCCGGAGGGTACCACTTATCAACGGGTTACTGGTTACTATGCCATAGCGGAAGCATGCTATATCCGCTCCACTAACATAACAACGTACCCGTCCCGGATCCGTCTGGTTTTCACGGCCAATATTTCCCATCGAGTGTTTCCTCTACGGTCTCTCGATAACATTCACTTCTCCAGCATCTCTTATGTGACTAATTCCCTTAATTCATTGTCTTTCGCAAACAAAACGGAGTTTGCGGAAACCCTGGAGGAAACGCTGCCTGAATTCCTGCATCTCCCCTACCTGTACCCTGGATTTTTTGTACCAATGTTTCTGATGTTCGTCAGTCTCGTCGTCATGTGCTACCTTATTAGGAGGAACTCTGTCCTGCACGATTATTTGGTTGTGCAGACACGGCGACTGGATGCAGGAAGACCACTGGCAAGGTAGTTTTTCCTTTTCTCAGGCAAGTCAGCGGACAGAAACCTGGCATTCCCCTGCTCCTATACTTAACATTGTACTATGTTTCACTATTGTATGTTTCACTACTGTATTTTTTTTTAGGAGCTAGATGAACGTTTCATTGTCTGTAACTATGCCAGTTGATAGCTTTTCTACATGTGTCCTTATATTTATCTTTTGAGAGATTTCTTATGTTTCATGTCACACACGTTGTGTTTTACCTCTCACTATTTATATTATAACTCCACATATGTTCTTACATAGCCAGTGTTTTATTGTAATTGTATCATAGGCAGTCTGCTTGACAAACTGCTATTTAGATTTTTATATATCGCGAGGTCGCGATCACTGGTAGGTGACCGAGCAGTGTTATAGTAGGATATCAATGTATTATTATTATTATTTAATATCACCACGAATTAGGCATACAATTGTCAATGGAAAAAAAACACGACAGATAGATCACGCCACCTTATAGGAATGTCGTCCGTCAGTGTTTACCGTCTCAGTTTTGTATACATCGCATTTCATAGTGCGTGGAGGTCACCATGACGTACGTGACCAATTGTAACAAATATTTTCCAACCTGTAAATCGTCACTCCTTCACGAGAGTCCGACTGACACACAACGGAGTCGCTCGCTACGACGCTTCTTGTACATATAGGCTACGGATATAATTCGCTTTAAGGAAGCTGAAGTCTTAATCAACGCCCTTTAAACGCCCCCGGCAAGCCCGTTACAAACAACGAAAAGAACGATATGCTAGTGGTTCAGAGAACAGAATATAACTTCTCATTTGATAACGCTCATTAAGTGCGATACGATTTTTTTTTTCGTGTGTATTGATTAAATGACTTCGTTGTTGAAAAGTATTCCAAAGATTATTCTATTCCTCTTCAATAAAGTGATGTCCGCTATTCTCGTCTTTTAATCAATATGAATAAAGAATCATCTCAACGTTTGACATATTAGCTGTTTTATGAACGTGAAAATGAAAATTCATGAAAATCCAATTCATTTTGTTTTTTCAACCTTTTTGAAATACTTAATGTGAGAGCCGACAGCATCTAAGAATAAGAGCCTAATTATGCAACATAAAACATGTATCATTTAACAAATATCAAGTATACTAAGCAAAGAACACTATCAACACAATAGCAACAAACACTGGCCTCTCACTGTTTCATGAAACAAATAACTGATATCTCAAGCAATTTACTATGTCAACAATAGCAACAAACACTAGCCTCTCACTGTTTCATGAAACAAATAACTGATATCTCAAGCAATTTACTATGTCAACAATAGCAACAAACACTGGCCTCTCACTGTTTCATGAAACAAATAACTGATATCTCAAGCAATTTACTATGTCAACAATAGCAACAAACACTAGCCTCCCACTGTTTCATGAAACAAATAACTGATATCTCAAGCAAATTACTATGTCAACAATAGCAACAAATAGTATTGCCTATCACTGCCCACTATACATATAACAGCATCAATAGCAGCTGTCTCCATCATATTTCCCATTCCTGTTAGCAGGGAACGGGAGGGTGGGCTGGGTGGCAGGGAGGCAGCCAGGTAAATGTGTACAGGTAAAGGTGGCGTAATTGGCAGCATAAAACAATGAGCATGGATGTGCTATCAGTTAGAGAAGTATCAAGGCACCTCTCCATTCGAATTTGATCTCTTGTGGACACAACTCAATTTGCTTATGCAAGAGCAGCGCTATGCGAGCTTTTTATTTTCCTTTCTGTTTCCTTTGCTATAAAAAAAAAATAATAATGATCATAAAAGAAATGGATTTTAGAAATAATTATGAGAAGAGTAGTACTTCATTATTTAGTAGTTAGTGGTCAGTATAAGATTACATGCATGTAATGTCACCTGTTGCAGATTGAAGGTGTGTCTGCGGCTGACGCAGGCATCTACCAGTGCCACGTTCCCGTCAGCTTGGAAGAGGAGGAGCTCAAGGTGGAAGCCGCCCAGCCAGTTGTGGTAAGATTTTAATGTTGGATCATTTTCTTAAGAGGTGGACGAATGTGAGTGTTTCTTTCCAGGAATAGATCGGTAATGCCATTATTTTTATCTGGGAAGCCTGGAAAGGGTTGAGAACTTGAGAGATATAGCAAAGTTAAGGTTCAAATGCAAAAAGAAAAGTTTTAGTTGGTTCATATCTGCCATATGCCATCAGATCAATATCATGGCTTCATAGCTTGCCACTTAAAAAAAAGAGGACTTGGATATACAATAACGTAAAGGTTTAAATGCAAAAATAGACTTGCCTACATTATTAGTTTCATACCTTATCAAAGCCTTCATGCCAATATGAATCATGCCTATATATCTTAGAAACTTGAACAAATTACTCATAAATATAAGACCAAAAAAGTTTAATTCAGTTCGAAAACAGATTAGCCTACATTATAATGTTATTGTTTCATACCTCGAAGCCTTCAGGTCAATATCATATCTTGAAAACTCGACAAAAAACTAAGAAATAAAAAAAAAGTTTATATGCAAAAATAGCCTAGCCTACATTACATTTTTTTTTTTTCACATTTCGTCAAAGCCTTCAGGTCAACATGAATCATTTCTGTATAACTTGGAAACTCTAAAAAGAACCAATGGCCTCTTTCACAGTTCGCCATGATGTGTTAGTAAACCTGCAAATCAACACCAAAGACTTAGAAAATTCATTGCGTAGTGTTTTGTGTTCATGCACAGGTTAATACTTCTGAGGAAATCATACAGGACATCTCTTGTGTGTGTGGTGCTGCATCGAAAACCTAACCATTACGGAGTGTAAAAGACTAAAGTTTCGTTCGGGCGATTACAAAGCCACTACGATGGACTGTGGAATTGGCTCTAAGAAATATAACAACCTGAAATTTTTGTTAAGAGCAAAAATAGCCTACCGTACAGTCGTGGGACACAAGTGTTGACACAGTTTCCAAAAGGTTTCGGACGCCGCTAGCGAAAGACGGCAACTATCCAGCAGAGCTGGACGACGCGGGTTCGAATCCCCACGCTACCACTCGGATCTTTTGGTCACCGCCGAGTGGCTTAAAACTACACACATGCTGTCCTGAAGACCACCCATCAACCCGGACTCTAGAAGAAGCCGTCCAAGCGAATCAAAAACGAGTTCCGGGGGCAGCATGAGCCAATGCAAGATGGCGCCACTATAAACACTCGCCTGCGCCAGAACGGGCTGGGCCGACCATCAGGCCCCACCTGGAAGAAGCCTTGGGCCGACCATCAGGCTCCACCAGGAAGATGCCTACCGGCGCAACAGGCAACGACGGAAAAAAAAAGCTACATTCGATTTATATGTGACGTATGTGTGTGTGTGTGTGTGTGTGTGTGTGTGTGTGTGTGTGGTGTAAGGAGCAAAGAGTGTGTGTGGGTGTGAGAGAGATATTACTTAAGGAAGGCGCCAGGGGTATATTTTTTTACGAATATTTTTTTAAACTGACTAAATTAGTTTTTCTCGCTCAACATGTCGGGGATGCTATGTACTACCAGGTAATGAAGCATATTCGTGTAAAATATTAAAATAACAGGGTCCCTTTAAGAGATTTAAATGCCCCGCGCTGTTACGCTATAGCGCGCCAACACACGTGGTATTTCTCAAGGCTTGTACGCACGTAAAACTCACATTAGAAAGTATATTTCCCTGTAAGTTTTGTCATCCATCATCCCTCTATCCACTCGTGACGGCTGCCGAATGTGAAATGCGTACTCTGCTGCTCAGTTCTCCCACAGACGTTGACTGGGGAGGACATTGAAAAATTTCGCTGCGCTATAACCCAAAAACGTCTTTATAAAGACGTACAAGCGCAAAGCAACGATGAGCAAAGTTATGAACATAAAGAAGTCTTCTGGAACAAAATGAAGACCCAGGAAACACGCAAGAAAGCAACGCAAAAAAGCAAGAGTCACGACTCTATCTTCACACCAACCGCACCGCGACCACCACCACCACCACCACCACCACCTTCGAGTGATAACTTTTTTTTTATGAAGGGGGACCATATGCCTTATCCTTCTCCAGTAAGTGAACAAGGTATAAACAATCATATGTGAAGATTTCATGCCAGTCAAGTGAATAGAAATGGCAAAACACATGAAATGTAAAAAAAAAAAAAAAAAAAAAAACTGTAGGAGCCAAAATCTCGAAAATGTGTTTTTTACACTTCAAAAAAATTCAGAAAATCAACAGTCTGATAGTCTGTTGTAAGGTAGCAATATAAACTACAACTAAATGGCAATTTTTCTCATTTTGTACATTTTTAAAAAGGTAAAAAGAAAACGGGAGAAAAAGTGGAGAAGATTATTAGTGAAATTATTTTTTCGAAGCCGAAACAGAAAATCTAAAATTTACAAAATGAGAAATGTACATATATACACAAATGTTCTGGGGTATTTTTTTTTTCAAAGTAATTATCTAAAAACTAAAGTCTGTGAAACAAATAGAAGATTTTATGCTCTGTTTGAGTTTCCCCTACACATTCACCCAATTTTCACGAAATTCACAGAATGTCATACATTTACACCAACAAACAACATATTAAAATTTCAAAGACATAGGACAGACAGAATTTTTCTTACGAAACTGTGAGGATCAACTGCACGACGAATATGTTTCTTTAACCCGAGAACGTTGGGAGACCCTTTTCAGGGCTTTCACAAGTCGGGGCTGTGGTACGGTGGACCCTAAAAAGGGCTCTCCATAAAACACCTAATTCGAGCTATTTGTAGTCGGTGGTGGCATAGCGCAACCCACCATGAATGTCCGAGGTCATTGTGGTAGGTGAGTGATCTTGAGGTGGGCTTTTTTGTCAAAGGTGGTGCTGTAGGGTCATGGCAGGCTGACTTAGCTATCCATACAGTAATCACTCGTCAAATTCTCTATAGTAGACAACAAGCGACTATTGGCTAGATGCCACACGTCACGAGACTGTTTATTTTGTGACAAACACCACTCAAAAAGAATGGAGTTTGAGTAAAAGTAAATATTTTTAACGGCTTTTTGGTTATGAGAGGAGTACTTTGATGTACATTCCCTGTTCTTTTCTTAGTCTCAAAATGCAGTGTAATTTTGTCGTTTCTCGGCCACTTCTCGGCTTTCCCATAGCCGAAGCCCACGGGTTAAAAAAAATCTGTTATGAATGCTCTTGTTTCCACTAGTCCACGCTCTGTAATAAGATTTTCTGCATTCCATAAGCTAAATACTTGCTTGGCTTTGGTCGTCAGTGTGCATTCTGGAGAGAGAGAGAGAGAGAGAGAGAGAGAGAGAGAGAGAGAGAGAGAGAGAGAGAGAGAATTAATTTCTGTCTGCAAATTTGTTCAAAATAATAGCCTAGTTTTCTTAAATGCATAATAATAACTTAATATTCGTAAATGCAAAATAATAGCCTTGTAATTCAATTCAATGCATAATAGCCTACTAGTTTCCTAAATGCACCGGCTGGCATGGACGATGATGTCATTGCATAACATTGCCAAGCGAGAGAGGTGGTCGTAAAAGATGCAAGAAGTTACGAGATGTCTAAGAGCGTTATTGTAAGTTGTGAATTTATCGTAAGAAATATAAAAAAAAATGAGCAAGATGTAAGAAGCCATTTTAAGTCTTTTAGTGGTCGAAAGAAATGGAAAAAGTTGTAAGATAAATTTAAAGTGTTCATTGTAAACTGTGAGTGGCCGTAAGAAGTTGAGAGCTGTATAATACGAGTGTTCATTGTATAATAATTGCTTGTGTGTTGGGTTGTATGCTTATGTGGAGTTTAATATGAAGTGACTATAAATGTGATATAAATGTTTTTTTTAATAATGGTGTATGCATTGAAGAGATGAATATATTAGGAATAGCCTACTTGTTATAAGTGCTGTATATGATTAATGAATGTGGAAGTATACAATGAATGCTTCCTTAATAATGCTTTATGTGTTTAAAACAATATGAATTTAAAAGAAATAGCCTACTTTTTATTAATGTAGTATATGATTGATGAATGTGGATGTATAATGAATGCTCTCTAAATAATGATGTATGTGTTTAAAAGCATATGAATTTTAAAAGGAATAGCCTACTTTTTCTTATTTGTATATGAGTAATAACTGTATGTATAATTAGTCTTTTCTTTCTTAAAAATGTTGTGTGTTATTAAGAGGGAATGAATTGAAAAGGACTAACCTACTTTTTATCAATCTTGTATATGAGTGATGACTGTGGACGTATAAGTATTCTTTTCTTTCTTAATAATGCCGTTTGTATTAGAGTATGACTTTATGAGGAATAGCCTACTTTTCTTTATTAATCTTGTATATCAGTAATTACTGTCGATGTTCTATTAATCTTTCTTAATAATGTTTTGTATTAAAGAAAGCATGAATGTATGAGGAATAGGCTACTTTTTATTGGTGTTGTATATGAGTACTGAACGTGGATGTATATCTACTATTTTCTTTCTTAATAATGTTGTATGTTGTTAAGAGAGTATGGATTTAAAAGGAATAGCCTTCTTTTCTATTAAAGCTGTATGATTAATGAATGTGGATGTATAATGAATGCTTTCCTAATAATGATGTTTGTATTAATGAGAGCATGCATATATGAGGAATAACCTACTTTTTGTTAGTGTTGTATATGGTTAATGGATGTGGGTGTATAATAAATAGACCGAAAACCAGAAGGGGGGGCGAGAGAAGATATCGAACAAACTACAAAAGGCCTCCAACACTACCTTACCACGGGCCGCCTTTGGCAAATTGTTGTTAGTGCTGGCGTTCCACTGCCTCTGGCAAAATTGTTGTTGTTTTATGTTTACCAGCTCGTTGACTGGATGGGCTATGGTTAGAGCACGGCAGAGGTGCTAGGCGTCAGGCCATGAGGCCCTGCCCAGCTGGTTGGGGGGAACGGGTGCATCCTGCACCCGTAGCCGAGCGAGCAACTCAGCAGTCTATAAGCTGGTTCAAAGGCCAGGGGAGTTGCTCGCTCGACGAGTGCTGGGCCCGTATCCTCGACAACTATTAATACTAAACTTGGTATTAACTTTCGACTTTAGTATTAACTTCACTCTCAAAGTGTATCCTCAACAACTATTAGCCTAATACCTACTATTAACTTTGGTATTAACTTGGGAGTGCTGGCGAGGACTTCTAAACACTTAATAGTAAAGTTAATAGTGAATCCCAGACCCAGACCCATATCAACATGGCCACCGGACTTCCTCGCCCAGCCCGCTTCCGCAATTTAGAGTTTGATAGGACGCTTTGGAACTGTATAACGATGGTGAACTTGTCAAAACATACATATTAGACCGTGCAGGAATGGAGTATGTGACTGATTTGGTGAGAAAAGAGCTACAAGATCCAGTTCAAAGGGAGCATTCCCTCACCCCGGGGTTGAGAGTGATTTTGACTTAAAGATACTTGGCTACGGGAAAAATGCTGCAGTGTTCAAGTGATGAGTTTGGGGGTAAGCCAGAGTAGTGTAAGAAGGGTGATTGCGAAAATTCTGGCCGCCCTCAGTGCCCCGTAGGTAGTCGGGAGGTTTATCCAGTCTCCCCTTGACAGGGTGGAGATCCGTGAAAAGCAAGCAGAATTCTACCAACTTGCCGGTGTTGTGGGAGTGATAGACTGCACCCATGTGAAAATAATGGCACCAAAGGAAAACGAAGTAGTTTATGTCAACAGAAAAAGGAAAAAAAACATAGCTTGAACATACAATTAGTGTTTGATGCCTTTGTTATTGAT
Source organism: Eriocheir sinensis (assembly GCF_024679095.1). Taxonomy (NCBI): domain Eukaryota; kingdom Metazoa; phylum Arthropoda; class Malacostraca; order Decapoda; family Varunidae; genus Eriocheir; species Eriocheir sinensis. Next base: position 26,705 of record NW_026111798.1, read on the forward strand.
TAAAATGTGAAATATTTGAGTTAAGGAAAACAAAACATGGGAAAAAAACTTTTATTTGTAGCAGAAAGGTACACACATGCAAATGAAAAAGATGACATTAAAATTGCATTAAAATGTAATTTAGAATATGATTTATAATTATAATTATTGTTGCTTTAAAATCAAGTTAGAAAACAAATTACTCCTGCCGGTTATTCGTATTGAGATAATGGTGGTAAGAAAGCTTGTTAGAGACGTCTGCCAGTGTGAGGGAGGAGGAACGAAAGGTCGAGGTGACCACATCGCGAACATCATGACTTATAAGTGAAGTAAAACGAGATTACTTGGTTTCTGTTTACAAAGTTCCAAGTGGAAAAACAACTTTATTGTGAATTCAGTGTATACTTTTCTGGAGTATTGTGTTTACTGAGTGAATTGGTGACCAATCTGTTGCTATTTGTGTCTTGCTTGAGGATATTCATCATTGGATTCAAAGCTATGGTATTAATGTGCAATAGTCATCATAACAAAATACGTAGTAATTAATTACATGTGTCAACCTATTTATTTTCATGAGATCATGGTATGACCACTGAAAAACATAGCTTTTTTATCTTGGCTCCATTACAAATTCAGTATATAATTACTCTATTAGTGGAATCTAGTTTTCAGCATATTTTATTATTATGCCAATATTCTAAGCACTCAGCTTGCAAACATGCTTAGGTTTATGTTGTCAGCTTGGGTCGGACTTATGTGAACACTTTACCAAGTGATCTAAGATTACTCAATGCTAGCAAAGCTATGGTATTAACGTGCAAAGGTCATCATACCAAAATACGTATTAATTATATATGTCAACCTAATTATTTTCATGAGATCATGGTATGACCGCTGAAAAACATAGCTTTTTTTATCTTGGCTCCATTACAAATTCAGTTTATAATTATTCATATATTCAATAAAGTAGTGGAATCCAGTTTTCAGCATCTTTTATTATTATGCCAATATTCTAAACACTCAGCTTGCAAACACACTTAGGTTTATGTTGTCAGACTGGGTCGGACTTAGGTGAACACTTTACCAAGTGACCTAAGATTACTCAAAGCTACCATATAGGTATACTACATATTTGATTGTGAATTCATCAGAGAGCACTCAAGAGCAGCATGAGTCTAATTAGGTGCTAATGAATATCCTGCCTGCATCACAGACTACATAAAATGCAAATATGATCATTGCCTAAAGGTGTTATTAGCTAATGATGCTAAATATATATATATATATATATATATATATATATATATATATATATATATATATATATATATATATATATATATATATATATATATATATATATATATATATATATATATATATATATATATATATATATATATATATATATATATATATATATATATATATATATATATATATAATGTCCCTCCCTTTTGAAGTCCAAATGACGCCCCTGATTGTAACAACGTATCTTGTAACACCCAAGACTGGGTGCCGGTGCAAATCTCCTCATTTAACACCGAGAAATTAATCTAGGCTCTAGGTCCAAGTTAGAGAGTGCTGGCTGTGGGGATTGAACCAGTGACCTTCGACATATAAAGCCATGTCTGTCAGTCGAGCCAATAAAGGTAAAGGTAGAGTTGGGGCATACGCTGTAGCAGCGCGTGGCCTCGGTGCTCATCTCCGTAACATTGGCCCTTGAGCCTGTGGTGGGAGGAGCCCATTACCCCAGGACACAGGGCCTGTGTGACATCCGGTTACCACAGTTTCCCCAGGTAGTCATTTATCGAGCAGCCCGAGAGGGAGGATGATCAGCTTGGTGAGCTGCACGCCGACTGCCCGGGCCGGGATTCGAACCCGGGCCCGCGTAGAAGCCAGGCATGCTGACCACTAGACCACAGAGGCGTATTGGAGCCCAATCTCAAGTGAACCCACTCACAATGGCCCACAATTTTTTCTGGTAAATTTTGTGCTTTGAATGAATTGCTAATCATTTCTCTCGAAAACAGCAGAGATTATTTTCACCCTTCCACCCTAACCTCCTCAGTAATAAAAAAAAAGTGACAAAATCATAGCCTTGAGGCAGTAATATTCAGCCCCAGCATCAAAAAATTATACTGCTACCCTATGAAAGGCATCTCTTAACTCCGATGAAGTAGGTGGTGACTATGGTGGAGCAGCTTCATTGTCATCCCTTGCAGTGGCAGGTGTCATTGGGCCAGCAGATGATGAAACAGTGGCTGGTGTCATAGGGCCAGCAGATGATGAAGCAGTAGCAGGTGTCATTGGGCCAGCAGATGATGAAGCAGTGGCTGGTGTCATAGGGCCAGCAGATATTGAAGCAGTGGCTGTTGCCGGAGCAGCTAATGGTATCTTTTCCACAGATAATGAACAATGTGCTGGGATGGTCTCTAGCAATATTGATAAAGTGTGTATCTACAAAGAATATGAATTTAAGGGTGATTAATAAATTGTTTTAATGAGAATATAAAAGTTTTTGCCAAAAACATACTGGCCAGTCAATATTTCACTGCTGCTTGACTGTTGCTGCTGTCCTATCCCTAGCACATCATGTCAATGCTGAATGGCTCTGGTACCCCTTCAAATACATGAGACGAGCAGCCTATGATGTCATACACCAGTTTATCTACCACAGCTAATGTCATAGTTATATAGGCAGGCGCCTGCGTATCTGTGGTGCCACACGTGTGGGGCACTCAGGTGCTGGGGGAAATGTCATTGTTATGAAGGGGCAGGGGTAAACCAGTGTATGCTGTGAGGCCTTGGTGTGGAAGTTCCCTGTCTGAACTGTGCAGCTAATCCCCCATACAGTGAGGCCCTTTTTTACTCCCTCAGGGGCTGTGCAGCTGAGAGAGTGGTGTACATGAGTGTGAGTGTGTGAGTAAGTGTGTGCCTGTCTTGGCTAAAACCCTTCACTGGGGGAAGACAACCAAGGTATTTAGATAGATTGATAGTCACTGACAGATGAACATTAAAAAAAAGTCTATATCAAATATGCAGTTCACTGCTATGAACTTATTAACTTTAAGCTGAAATAAAGGCATTGTGGCCAGTATAGCTGCATTCTGTGAGCACATAAAAAACTAACTAATATAAGTTTTACATTTAAAGACATAACAACTAAAAAAAATTACCAGTCTGCCGCTGCTCATTCTTGCACTTGGCAATGTGAGGCTTTGATTTTTGTTGTACGTTGTACCAACGCCTCTCACAGTCATCCTGCGTACGGGGTCCACTCCCAGGGAAGGCACTGTCAGGGTATAAATGTGAAGCAAGTTTCTTAATCGTTTCACTATGGCATGCTTTTTATCTCCCATACCTTCTCCAATAACATTTAATACATGCTGTGATGGAAAGCTAAATCAGTACCAGTATTTTATTTACATGCATCATAAGACATTAACTTTTTAGTTGTTATGAACATGGCAATTAATACTACTGTTCATTACCTACTTTTCTAAAATGCTTTTCTCTAAGTAGGATGATATTACACAATACAGCTATACAAAAAAAATCAAAGCATTAATCTTAATTCCATTCTTTTGAGTACTTCTAACCTTACATTATATCACCAGAAACTGTTTGACCAATGCTATCAAAATAATATTTTAATCTTACTTTACCATTCTCATCAAATCTACCTATTCCGATATAGTCTTAACATAAAATACTTGTAAAAGTGTTGAGAATCTGGCATGCCCAACCCCCCCCCAAAAAAAAAAAAATCGAAATAAGGAATAAATAAAATAACAGGTAAATATGACTTGACTCACTTAGAGGTAGACTACAATCATGAAGAGGAGGAGAGCTGATGAGACGAAGAGCCTTAGACTCCACTCTGCCCAACAGAGCTGTGGGAGTGGAGCCCCCCACATGTGAGATGCATACTCCATACGAGGGTGGACAAGGCCCTGTATATGGATAGCAACTGTGTGGGGAAGAAGAACTGGCGGAGGCGATACAGAACGCCCAACCTCGAGGAAGTTGATTTAGTAAGAGAGGAGATGTGAAGTTTCCAGTTAAGATTTTGAGTTAAGGATAGACCGAGGATGTTTAGTGTTGAAGAAGGTGACAGCTGAGTGTTGTCGAAGAATAGGGGATAGGTGTTTGGAAGATTGTGTCGAGTTGATAGGTGGAGAAAGTGGGGTTTTGAGGCATTGAAGGACACAAAGTTCCTTTTACTCCAATTGGAAATAATAGTAAGGTCTGAGGTTAAGCTTTCTGCACCCTCCAGCCTGGAGTCATGTAATTCCTGTTGAGAGGGTCTCCTGTTGAAAGAAGTTGAATAAAGCAGAGTGGAGGCATCAGTGTATGAGTGGATAGGACACTTTATTGTGGAAAGAAGATCATTGATGAATAAGAGGAAGAGAGTGGGACAGAGCCCTGTGGAACACCACTGTTCATCGGTTTAGGGGAAGAACAATGACCGTCTACCACAGCAGATATAGAACGGCCGGAAAGGAAACTGGAGATAAAAGAACAGAAAGAAGGATAGAATCCGAAAAAGGGTAGTTTAGAAAGCAAAGACTTATGAAAGACTCTATCGAAGGCTTTCGATATGTCTAGCGCAACAGAGAAATTTTCACCGAAACGGCTAAGAGAGGATGATCAAGAATCAGTTAAGAAGATCGTCAGTAGAACGCCCCTTGCGGAACCCATACTGGCGATCAGATAGAAGGTTAGAAGTGAAAAGGTGCTTTTGAATCTTCCGGTTAAGGATTGATTCAAAAGCTTTAGATATACAGGAAAGTAAAGCTATAGGGCGGTATCTTAATAATAGGAGGAATATGCCCAGAATCGTCCAGAGTGGAGTTGTTACAGAAAGTCTGAGCGACGTGTTCAACCTTAGAAATAGAAGAGACGGCAGTGCTGCCGTCTGGGTTAAGAAGGGGGAAAGAGGAAGAAGTGAAATTGGAGGAAATATTTTTGGCTAAGTGTCAGAAGTCTCTGGAAGAATTAGAGAAAGCAAGGTGTTGACGTTTGCTATGGATAAAGGAGTTTTTGTTAAGTCGGAGAATAGATTTGGCAAGATTCCGGGCTGAAATGTAAAAGTCATGGTTAGCGGGAGTTGCAAGACTCTGGTACCTTTTGTGAGCTGCCTCTCTATCTTTGACAGCACGAGAATAAGCGTGATTAAACCAAGGCTTTTTAGCATGGAGAGTAGAGAATCTACGTGGAATGTATGCCTCCATTCCTGAGACAATCACCTCTGTGATGCACTGGGCACACACTGAGGGGTCTCTCTCCTGGAAGCAGTAATCATTTCACGGGAAATCGGAAAAAGTACATCCTCAGGTCGTTCCACAGAGCTGAAGCAAAATGCCAGAAGCATCGCCTCTTCGGTGGGTTCAGAGGGTGTACAGGAGCGATAAGACAGAATACAGAAATAAGGTTGTGATCGGATGAACCCAATGAGAGAACAGTTTGACAGAGTAGGCAGAAGGGCTAGAGAAAAGGAAGAAGTCTAGAATGTTGGGCCTGTCTCCAAGACGTGCAAGAGAGTGCTGAACCAACTGCTCTAGGTCATTGAGGAGAGCAAAGTTGTAGGCTTGTTCACCAGGCTGATCAGTGAAAGAGGATGAAAGCCAAAGATAGTGGTGGACATTGAAATCTCCTAGGATGGAGTAGTATTAGTAGTAATATTATTATTATTATTATTATTATTATTATTATTATTATTATTATTAATAGTAGTAGTAGTAGTAGTACTATTATTATTATTATTATTATTATTATTAGTAGTAGTAGTAGTAGTAGTAGTAGTAGTAGCAGTAATAGTAGTAGTAGAAGTGGGAAGACCCGAAGCTAATCAAAAAGAGAGGAGGAGGAGGAGAGGGGGGCAGGAGGGGAAAAAGATGATGATGATGATGATGAGGAGGAGGAGGAGGCGAAATAAGAAAAGATACATACATAGGAAGAACAGACACAAGAAGACCTATCGGTCTATGGCGAGGGTGTCTGTTTACTACCGCTACTACTAGTAATCTACGTGTGGTAAGACAGGACAGAAAAGATGAAGGCTCCTCCCCACCCACCTCTCCCTCCGGCAACGTGCCGGCAGGAAATAGTTAGAAGAGAACACCATGTACCTTTAAGGAAGAAAGGGCCATGGAAATTTTACAGTAAAGAGAGACATAAGAGGAAATTACTACCCTTAATTTACACTACTGGTAACCTAAGCTGAGGGGGAAAATGACTTCATTACATAAGAACATAAGAACATAAAAACACCGTCACGGCGACGTTGAGCTGTCACGCTGATTTACTCAATACTCTGCCTCTAACAACAATCCCACCATCTTTTCTTATTCCTACATTTATTAAATGTTAGATAACGTCTCTATATACCGTATTTGTTTATTCATTTGGCGTGAAGGGAAAGGAGGCATTTGGTTCGTCAAGTTAACCAGAAAAAGCGAGCGTTTTCTATCACTAAGCCTCGCGTCTCCCCGCCTCGTTAATGCCCCTCCGCCCTCCAGTGACCAGTCAGTCAGCCAGGTGTGTGCGTGTGTCTGTGTGTCCGTGTTTGTCTGTGGCGAGTAATCTGTGCCGAGTGTCGACGGCGTGAGGTAAGCCAGCCAATCAAGTGTCGTGAGGTAGCCATGAGCATCACCAGCTGCTTGGCGGCGTGCAGCGTGTGGAGCCGCGCGATAGTGTTCGAGGAAGTACCGCCAGACTGAAGGGTCGCCGGGACACTGTGCAGCCCGCGTGTCTGGGTCCGCCTTCGTTGTGGGGAACAGATACACGCGATTAAGATGAGGTAAAGGCGAGTGGTATCAATTTCAAACATTATGATTCCATAATGTGTGTTTAGGGTCAGGCGCTCCACTCTGCATCGATAAGGCTTTCGAATCGTCGTTATTTACCGCCTAATGATACATTCGATTACGATTATGCAAAGGCGGACGATGTGGTAGAGGTAGAAACGTTGAAATTATGGTACAATATAATGAATTAAGTTGTCTTCATATATACATTAAGACCTCATAAAATAAGGAGTATAGTAATTAAGGTGTCATACAAAATAAGGTAAGAGTATAGCAATTCAGTTGTCATCATATAAAAAGGAAACGAGCAAAGCGTGTAACAGTAACTCGTAAACTCACCCTACCAAAAACAAGTTCTTCTCAACGACTCGAATCCTCTCGGGACGCCTCGCGAACCTGAGCTGATTCGTTTTGGAGCACCGTCATCTGGCTTTCCAGGAACAGCGATAGGCAGCTTTTTATTCGTTTGTAATATTGTAAAGCAAATATGCCACGAAAAAGTTTGAAGCGAAGTCTGTGCATTTCATAGAAGGCGACAAGCACTTCAGAAGCTGTCGTTGGTTTGGTCTCACCTCGACGCCTCGTAGTAAGGGAGAGTGTGTAACGCGGCCGCGAGTCATCGTTGCATGAACTTGAAACACTGTGGCCATTGCAATAATGAGGAACTCTTAATATATTTGTGTCAACGTACTAATTAGATAACCCTTTCTCAGTCATGCCAGTCTTCCTGCCACACGCCAGAAAGACATCTTCGTGAACCCCGGGACGCCTCACCACAAAGACGAGACGCACACACATTACAGTTAACTTACTTTTTAACGTTTTCAGTCACGCCAGTCAGTCTGAACCTCTCCGAAACACGTTCTGGGGAAACTCTGGACGCCTTGATCCGAAGATACGCCACGTCAGTCTTCATTTAATTGCCAAAAGTGCCTCAAATAACCTTTTCGAGTTAGTCATGCTGAACACAACCGCAAAGATGAATTATGTCTTCATCCGAAGAGGACGTATGTCCGTCAACGTTTAACAAGCATGTGTCTGTGAAGCTTGAGCGGGGGTGGGAAGGGGGAGGGAAGGAGAGAGGTGACGGGGGAGAGGTGGAGGGGGAGAGTGAGTGTGAGAAGGCGTGTATCACATTCCTCAGAGTACGACATCTATATTTATGTAATGTGTTATTGAATGTATTATAGTACTGAATGATTTTTGGTAAGGTTTGGCCTGGTTATGTACGGGACTCATGATGTCAGTGGTCGGGCAGTGAGGAAGGAGTGCCTGGATGCTGGTATTGTTGTCAGCACCAGTTTGTACAAAGGACATGGACTGAAGGTTGTGGTTGTGTGCCGCCTCCCCGCCCGTCTGTCCACCTGAGAAAAGCGAAATGCCGTGACCAACATTGTATTTTATCCGTCAGTCCGGCTTTCTGTTCTCTCTGTATCTCCCTTTATCTCTATCTCTATCTACGATATCTATCTATCTATCGATGTATCTATCTATCCATCGATCTGTCTATCTTTCTTTCTTTTCGGTGCTGCCCATAGTACCGGCAGGCTCTTGAGAGGTCCCCTGGACGACCAGCCCATTACTGGCGCAGGCGAATTGTATTTCTAGCGGCTGCCGTGATATATGATGACCCCCTGGTGCTCCTCTTGACTGACCGAAGCAGGGTTGCCAGATTATCGTATTCACCACTGTTATCGCCGTTTGGCGATATGAGGAAATAAAGGTAAATGAGAGAGGGTGAGAAGTGGAGAGAGATGAGAAGGGAGGTGGAAGAGTGGAGAGGAAGGAATAAGGGAGAGGTTTACTATCGCAAAGGCCATTATCGTCGGTCAGAGAGGTCACCAAATCCATTAGGCCGGCCTACACTCGTATGAAGGCGTCCTTGTTCAGAGCCATGAGTGTGTCCCATACAGGAGGGCAGCGAGTACGAAGGCCCCGGCAAAGGGCAGACGGTTAAGGAAATTGGTGCAGGGAAGACGTTGAGGCGGACGAGCGACCGAGAGCCCGAGGTGTTTATAGACCCTGGCAGTGTAAGTTCCGTTGAAGTTGTGTTCTTATGTGTTATAGTGTTCCATATGTTGTGTTTGTATGTACGTCAGGCAGTCGGACACCTGACGGTGTATAATAATGTGTTATACTGATCCATGTAGTGTCTTTTGTACTCGACTGGACACCAATCAGTTATCACTGATGTATCAATGCAGTGATGAGAATAGTTAACGATAGATGATTCTCGGAGTGTGATGGTATGTACTTCATATTGACAGGTTTGATCGATAAAACCAGAGATCGCATCAGACAGACGGGTCTTTCCTTAACCATCAACTGACTGCCCCTGCCGGGCGGTTACAACCACATTGTATTCATCCTTTTTTAAGCCTCAAACTCTCGTACCTACACAAATGACGATAGAAAATTGAAGTTAGCGTTAAAACTCCTATTTATTGATGTTTCTATGTGCTTTTTTGCTAGTCATTGGTCAAAAACTACGACAATACAATGCGATGAGTACGATAACTTGGCAACGCTGGGTCACCGAAGTCGCTGAAGGCAGGGCTGAGTGAAGACCTGGGCAGCATGTGGTGATCTTTAGCGGCCCGGAGATGCTTGAAAATTGTCAACGTGCTCCGGTGGGACTCGAACCTGGGTCCTCGGGCTCTTTACACCCGGGCGCTGACCACTCGGCCACCGCGTCTATCTATTTATTTTTTATCTACCTATCTATCTATCTATTCCTATCTATCTGTAATTTAATTATTAACACATAAGTGAATCAATGAATTCATTTATTTATCAATCGAATAATTAATTAGCTACTAATTTATTCCTCTATTAATTTATTCAGTTTTGCGTACACACACACACACACACACACACACACACACACACACACACACACACACACACACACACTCTCCCCCCAGATATAACCACTCTCTCTCTCTCTCTCTCTCTCTCTCTCAGCATAATTAAAAAGTTTTCGTGTTGACTACAGTTCTTCACGCTCAAGAAAGACAAGCGAAGGCAAAACCACGGTGGGGGAGAGAGGGAGAGGAGAGGAAGAGAGAGAGAGAGAGAGAGAGAGATAACAAGTTTATGTGTATGAATGTCTACCTGTTCGTCTGTCTGTCTATATCTGCCAGTGTGCCTGTATTCATCTTCCAACTTTATCTTTCCATCAGTCACTTCATCCAACTGTCCACACAAGTATCTATAAAACTGTCTGCCCATCTGTCTGTATTTCTGTCTATAGCCATATCTATCTATCTATCTATCTATCTATTTATCTATCTGTTTATCTGTATAGAGCTATGTATTTTATAGATTTATCCATCTAGTCTCTCTCTCTCTCTCTCTCTCTCTCTCTCTCTCTCTCTCTCTCTCTCTCTCTCTCTCTCTCTCTCTCTCTCTCTTCTTCTCTTCCACAGGGACGGATTGCACCTGTCTCCCATCGGGGCTGCCAGATTCAGAAGGCTCCTCAACGAGGCAGTACGTGTCATCCGAGCAAAAAACGAGTCACAGCCACGTCCCTCCACCCCGCCCATGTAAATAGACGCCGTGCATCGCAACAAACCCGTAACCGTGATCCCGCAAGTACCACCACCTCTATTACCAAGCCTCTAGATAACTTAAAAATCCTTAGTTTCAATGCGCGTAGCCTAAGAAACAAATTTGATGAACTGAGATGTCTTGCTCTAACAGAAAATTTTGACATAATTGCTATAACCGAAACATTTATCGACACCACAAATATTGATTTAAGTTCCGAATACAACATAGATGGCTACAGACTCTTCAACAAGGATCGTGTAAACCGTAGAGGCGGTGGCGTCGCCCTTTATGTCAAAAGCTATTTGCAACCCACTGACAAAACACCAGGAAACAGTAACATTGAACATTTGTGCGTGCGAGTAAACATTGCAAAAGTCAATTTAAATATATCTGTCACCTACAGACCTCCCGGGCAATCACTCGATGACGACCTTGAAATGTACAGCGTCTCAAGGCAGTCACTTAATAACGACGACTCACTGATATTAGGAGACTTTAACCTCCCCCATATCGACTGGGCGACACTGTCAGGTACAGAAGGCGAGTCACATAGAATGATCGAATTTCTAGAAGAAAATTATCTAAGCCAAATGGTTTCTGAGCCAACTCAACAAAATAATATACTCGACCTTGTTATAACGACCCAAGGTAACCTAGTCAGTAGTGTCACGGTAGGAGAACACCTCGGTTCTTGCGATCATAAATTAATGTGCGTCGACATTAGAGCTCAATCATCAGTGACTGAAAATAAAGTAAAGGTGCCCAATTTCAAAAGAGCTAACTTCGTAGAAATCCGACAAAAAACTAACAGAAATACAACTATCAGATGACGGCAACGTAGATGAAGCCTGGCTAAGCCTTAAAAATCACTTACTCACTCAGCATAACACATTCGTCCCCTTGTGCGAGAAGCGAAATAACACTAGTAAAAACCCACCGTGGTTTAATAGCGAAATTAAACAATCAGTCAATGAGAGAAAATTGTTTTACAGGTTAAAGAAAGAACAACGCACGCCCGAAAACATTAGACTTTATAATGATGCCAGGCGACGAGTAAAAAGACTAATAGGTCAGGCAAAGCGTAGATATGAAGAAAATATTGCAGCCAACTGTAAAAATAATCCGAAATCTTTCTTCAGTTACATAAACAACAGAAAGGCGATCAAAAGTGGTATTGGACCTTTAACAAACAGCGACGGTGCACTAGTGACTGACAGCCAACACATTGCAAACCTCTTAAACAATTACTTTTCCTCGGTGTTTAATACTAACAGTCTTCCTCTCGCTACCACCAACACCAGTACTATTGTAAATCTCGAGCATGCATTGCCTAATTTTGAAATAACAACCGATGAAGTCCTTAAAGCTCTCCATTCACTTAAAACAAATAAAAGTCCCGGACCCGACAAAGTATATCCTATACTGCTTAAAGAAACAAAGAGCGAAATACTCTCCTCCCTCACTACCGTATTCAATATGTCCTTGCGACAAGGCATCGTCCCTTCGGATTGGAAAAAGGCTAACGTGACACCGATTTTTAAGAAAGGAGACAAAAAAATACCAGGTAACTACCGACCCATTAGTCTAACTTCAATTGTAGGTAAGCTACTCGAGAGCATAATTAGAGACAAAATTGTGAGTTACCTCGAAAGCCACTCATTAATTGGGGATTCACAACATGGCTTCCGTAACAAAAGATCCTGCCTGTCAAACCTACTGACCTTTTATAACGATCTCTTCTCAATTTATGACGTAACCAAATCAGTGGACGTAGTCTATCTTGATTTCCAGAAAGTGTTTGATAAAGTCCCACATCATAAATTACTTTATAAACTAAAGCAAATAGGTATTGACGGTCAAGTAAACCAATGGATCGCGAATTGGTTGAGCAACAGACAACAAAGAGTTGTGATTGACGGATTTAACTCAGAGTGGGCGCCGGTCACTAGTGGCGTCCCTCAGGGCTCGGTTCTTGGCCCAGTGCTCTTCATTATTTACATCAACGACGTGGATGTTGGACTCAATAATCGCATTAGTAAATTTGCAGACGACACAAAGATTGGTAACTCGGTTCTCACTGACGAAGACAGGCAAAGCCTCCAAGAGCATTTGCACGAAATTTCAGCTTGGTCGGATAAATGGGAGATGCCCTTTAACGTAGACAAGTGCCAGGTCCTTCAAGTTGGAACAAAAAATAAGAAGTTCGATTACGAAATACGCGGCGTTAAACTCACAAGTGTTCAGTGCGTTAAGGACCTGGTGATTAAAATCGCGTCAAACCTCAAATTCTCACATCAATGCATCGATGCAGCAAATAAAGCGAACAGAATGTTGGGCTTCATTAAAAGAAACTTTTTATTCAAAAATAAAGATGTAATACTTCCGCTCTACAATAGTTTAGTCAGACCCCACTTGGAATATGCGGTACAGTTTTGGTCTCCCCACCATGCAAAGGACATTGCTAAACTAGAAGGTGTTCAGCGTCGAGCAACAAAAATGATCCCTTCCTTGCGCAACAAATCCTACGAAGAAAGGCTTTCCACCTTTAACATGTTATCTCTTGAGAAACGTCGCCTCCGAGGAAAACTGATCGAATGTTTTAAAATATTTAATGGTTTCACGAATGTAGACAGAACAAAATTGTTTATGATCGATGACACTTTGCGAACGAGGAACAATGGCACAAGACTCAAATGTAGACAAGTAAACTCAGACTGCACCAAATTTTTCTTCACCAACGTTGTAGTGCGAGAATGGAATAAGCTCCCACCGTCAGTGGTCCAGTGTAACACGATTGACTCCTTTAAAAACAAGCTCGACCGTCACTTCCTTCAACTTAATATTAACTAGAGTAGAAAAGCAACGTTTTGGAGCCATTTGATTAATGTAAAATCACTTAGGTTTAAGGACAGACCACCTAGTCTGGACCATGGGGTCTGTGTGGTCTGATTTTCTATGTACATCTATGTAAATCTCTCTCTCTCTCTCTCTCTCTCTCTCTCTCTCTCTCTCTCTCTCTCTCTCTCTCTCTCTCTCTCTCTCTCACACACACACACACACACACACACACACACACACACATACGTTCTCTCTCTCTCTCTCTCTCTCTCTCTCTCTCTCTCTCTCTCTCTCTCTCTCTCTCTCTCTCTCTCTCTCTCTCTCTCTCTCTCTCTCTCTCTCTCTCTCTCTCTCTCTCTCTCTCTCTCTCTCTCTCTCTCTCTCTCTCACACACACACACACACACACACACACACACACATACGCTCTCTCTCTCTCTCTCTCTCTCTCTCTCTCTCTCTCTCTCTCTCTCTCTCTCTCTCTCTCTCTCTCTCTCTCTCTCTCTCTCACACACACAGATATCGGTTGTCATTGGGCGAGATGCTGATGTCATGGGTGCCAGAGCAGCAGATACTGAGGCAGCGGCAGATGTCATGGGTGCCGGAGCAGCATATGTTAACCCAGTGGGTGCTGGAGGAGGAGATGGTACCTCCTCCAGATATATTGCCTCAAATGAGCACTGCGGTGAGATGGCCTCTACGGGTACAGTTCTGAAAAAAAGGGTCATATATTAGTCATGGTGATTAATGCTTGTAACTTAAGTAGGTAGTTGAAGAAAAATGGTCATAAAGGTGAAATATTACTTATTAACTGAAGTATTTCATTATTTTTTTGGGTTTGTAAAGTAATTGACTGATAAAGTGTGTATATACAAAGACTGTAAATTTATGAGTGATTATTACATTGTTTTAAAAAGGATATAAAAGTTTCACAAACATACATGCCAGTCAATATTTCACCGCTGCTTGACTGCTGCTGCTGCTGCTGTCCTGTTTGTAGCACAGGCAAGCCAGTGTCAATGCCGAAAGGCATTATTACCCCGTCAAAGACATTAGACGAGCGGCCGATGATGTCGTACACCACCTCGTCTATCACAGTTAATGTGATAGTTGGTGCACCACCACCTATGAAAGTAACATTTACTTTATTATTCTAATGAATGTAATAATTTGTCAGTATAGTGTGAGAGGTGTGAGCTTGAGGGGTGGGCCCCGGAAGGGATGGATGGATGGTGTGAAGGAGACGTTAAAGGGAGGAGTGACACTGTGGCATAGTAGAATGACTGTGTGTGACAAAAGCAAATGAAAAGCAGTTGAGAGTGTGTGAGGATTGACGTGGCCCTACGACCTCTGAGAAAGGTGCTTGCACATGTGGGGCACTCGGGTGTTGTGGGAAAATGTCATTGCTATGAAGGGGCAGGGGTAAACCAGTGTATGCTGTGAAGCCTTGAAATTCCCTGTCTGAACTGTGCAGCTAATCCCCCATACAATGAGGGTCTTCTCTTCTCCCTTCATTGGGGGAAGACAGCCAAGGTATATAGATAGATAAATAGAAAGTCATTGACAGATGAACATTAAAAAATATTTATATCAAATATGCAGTTCACTGCTATGAACGTATTAGCTGTAAGCTGAAATAAAGGCATTACTTGTGGCCAGTATAGCTGCATTCTGTGATCACGAAAAAAAAAAAAGACTAATATAAATTTTACATTTAAAGACATAACAACTCAACAAATTTACCAGTCTGCCGCTGCTCATTCTTGTACTGCGCAATGCGGGGCTTTGATTTTTGCAGTATGTTGTACCACCGCCTCTCACAGTCTTCTTGCGAACGGGGTCCAGTCCCAGGGAAGGCACTGTAAGGTTATAAATGTGAAGTGAGTTTCTTAACAGTTCCTCTATGGCGTGCTATTTATTTCCCATACCTTCTCCAATAACATTTAATACATTCTGTGATGGAAAGCTAAATCAGTATTTTTTTTTACATGCATCATAAGACATTAACTTTCTAGTTGTTATGAACATGGCCAAAATTACTACTTTTCATTACCTACTTGAATAAAATGCTTTTCTCCAGATAGTCTCAACATAAAAACTTGTACAAGTGTTGAGAGTCTGGCATGCCAACCCCCCCCCCCCCCCAAGAAAAAAAATCAAAATAAAGAATAAATAGAATAAGAGGTAAATATGACTCAACTCTCTTATAATAACCCCCTTTCCACCCCAACAAACTTGGGGACCTACCATGTTAGGTTAGGACGTGTTAGGTAGGACAGGTTTAGCAGAGTTGGTTTAGTTATGTTAGGTTGTTGAGGGAGTGGGGGTTGCAGCAGAAATGGTCATGATGAAACTATTCACGTGGAGCAGTAGGAAAAAGTATGTTTTGTTTGGAAACTCAAGTGGTTGTGTTCGTAGACAAAAATACCAATTTGACGAGGCTAGGTTAGTTTGCACTTTGCAAGTTACATGAATCATGAATATGTGAATATGTAACAAAAAAATTCAAAGCATTAACCTCAATTTCATTCTCTTGAGTA
The DNA here is from genome assembly GCF_024679095.1 of Eriocheir sinensis. NCBI lineage: Eukaryota > Metazoa > Arthropoda > Malacostraca > Decapoda > Varunidae > Eriocheir > Eriocheir sinensis. The sequence goes on from NW_026111798.1 coordinate 42,425, forward strand.
CATTCCACCCTAACATTATATCACCATAATCTGTTTGACCAATGCTATCAAAATAATATTTAAATCTTATTTTACCATTCTCATCAAACCTACCCATTCCCATATAGTCTTGACATAAAGTACTTGTAAAAGTGTTCCGAGTCTGGCATGCCTAGCACTGCCCCCCCCTGCCCCCCCAAAAGAAAAAAATAATCAAATAAAAAAGAAATAATAAATAAATAAACAAAGAATAAAATATGAGCGAAATATGCGTTAACTATCTGCACTAACCCCCTCTTCGGTAAATCTTAAGAATAGCGGCTCCTAGCGGGAGTGCGTTTAGGGCACAGTGTGGTGGTAATTACAACATTTATAGCACGTATGACGGGGCTTTGACAAGAGGACAGGCGTGTTTATGTCAAGGGGTGTATATACTTTTCCCCTGTGCCCTCACGATTTCTTCTAAGTCAATGGGCGATGAGACTGTGAGCTCCAGGGTGAAGAAAAGGAAGAGCCCGCGCAGAAAAATAAGCCCCTTGTGACATGAACACGCCTGTCCGCTTGTCAAAACCCCGTCGTATGTGCTGGAAATGTTGTAATAACCACCACATCGTGCCCTAAATGCGCACCCGCTAGGAGCCGCTATTCTTAAGATTTACCCCCTCTTCCCCCAAACAAACTTGGGGACCTGCCATATTGATTTAGGACATGTTAGGTAGGACAGGGCCAGTATGGCATAGTTAGGTTAAGTTATGTTAGGTTGTTGAGGGAGAGGGGGTTGTTGCAGAAATGGTCATATATACACAATTCACATGGTACAGAATGGAAAGGTATGTTGTTCCGAAAGTCAGTGGTTGTGTTATTATGCAAAAAATACCCAATTGATAAGGTTAGGTTAGTTTATAAGCTAATTAAATCATGAATATGTGATTACCTTGTCACAGCTTCTGACACTTCAGTCCACGCTCTCTTCTTATCCCCAGAGGTGACAGTCTTGCCGTAACGCCCTCTGATGATATGTCTTTTTTCATATATCTGCTGTAAGAGGTAGACCGTTTCATCTTGAGACCAATTGAATCTCCTCCTCGCCGCTGGTTCTCCAGTAGGTGAGCTCATTGTGGCAGTTGACGTGGTTATGGTGCGGTACTGAGCGTGTTGTTGTGACGAAGGACTCCTTTGTCACAACAACACGCTCATTATCTGCCCTTTGACAGGAGGGTAGATAACGTGAGGGGAGTGATGACGTAGAAGCAGCCTATAACTACATTTCATTAATATCTGCCACAAAACTCTTTTTTTTTCTTGTGTTTACCATTTATTTTGTTTTTGTTTTTCATTTATACTTATTTCCTATGCCAACCTTTATTTTTTTTTTCTTTTGAAATATTTACGAAATTCATGTCAGATGTTTACGTTTTGCACGGAGGCGTCCTTAGCAACGAGCCCGCCATAAAGAAGAAGAAGAAAATAATAGTAGCCAGGGATTTGCTAATACCTACACTCAAAGTTGACGAGGATAGCTTTTACTCTTAATAATTTGAAACTATTAACTTTGATAGTAACTTTAAGAGTAAAAGTTAATAGCTCTCGAGGATGCGGGCCCTGGTCATCTTCCACAGCAACTGGTGAAGATGATGCTCTTGTCTGTATATCATACATAATCATTAACATACAATTTACCAAATAACTCCAATTCAAATGAATATAAAGTTTTGCTATTGATTAATGTCACATTTCAACTCATACTGTCATATGTACATTTGAAATCAATGTTTTTTTAATCAAATTCCCCCAAAATTCCAATGTACCCATCTATAGTCTTTTATTTTCATATACTATGTTGTATTGGTTTCTTCATGCAATACCTTGAAAACAATTACTAGGATCTCCAGTGACAGAGAAATTTACAAGAAAATAAAATTCAGCTGCTAATATTGGCACTAGATAGTTAACAACTATTCTAGTCCATGCTATACAAAATAACCAGGTCATAACATTAGTGAAGTAATGGAGCTGGGCCACAACCCTGTCTTGGCAGCAGCAAGGCAGTGCAAGCACTACAAATCAGGATAATGTTGAAGCACATCTTGCGGTGATTTTAGTCAATTACCACTATGCAGTGTTTTATAAAACATCTTGCTCAATTGCGTGAATTTTGGGGAAAATCAAGCTCCGTCCTTAGTTTATCTTGAATAGTGTCATATAAAACAAACATTTTAAATGGGTTGAATACTATAATAAAGTCAATAGTAGTGATAACATTTTACAAAGTTTTTATCCTGCGACAAAATACTAGTCTAAGAAGAATATAGCATTCACCCACTATGTGAATGTGATCATAAAAATAAATCAATCAAATAATCTCATCAGTATAAAACAAAGTATAAAAAAATATTACAAAGCATGTAACGAGTACTTACACGAGGCTTGCAACGCTTCTTGAGAGGGGCAGTTGGTACCTCATCATCAATTTGCTGCCTTTTTTGGGGTGCTCCAAACTTTGCCTTGAGGGCAACAAACTCCTTCATAGGCATCCTAAGGCACTTCATTTTGGTTCTCAATGACATTCTCCAACATTTCTGAAAATCATAACTATGAAAATTAAATTTATGACTATAAAATGTCAGTATCATACTAGTGATTAAACATGTAGATTCTATTTTGTTTCATCATTTCAATTCCAATAATGTTAGTGTCTTAAGTGATGATTGGCACTACCTTACTACTCAAAATAAATTCACTTACAGGATCTCCAAGGTAGTTTAAGGTTTAAGGTTGGAATCGTAATCACCAGGAGGTACCCTTTCGACGTGAGCAAGTCCTCTGTATCGTTGAACTATGGGTACTGCCACGACCTCACTCACCACACCCCATATCCCTTCCTCAAGAGAGGACAGGTACCACTCCTAGTCAACGGAAAGACTCCGGACTGAGCAAGCTCGAACCGTGAAGCCTGGCAGCGCAGCGCTCTAACCAGTTGCGCCATCCATGTAAGTTACTCAAACAGGGTCCTTTATTAAGGTTCTTTCCATGTCATCTCAGCCCCTGCGTTTTCCCAGTTAAGAAGAGTTCTATCCACCTCATCAAAATTATGAATCAATTTGTACAGGGTGATCAGCTATCCTCTCTCCCGTTTTCTTCTTCCTTCTTGTATGTTTTCCTTGGTCTTTTTTTCCCATTTCCATAACATGGCACTTGTTTGCATGAAATTCCATCTCCCATAACTGGCTCCATCTGTACACTCTGTCCAGGTATTTTTTGCAGCTCTTCACAGTCTTCCTCCGTCCTCACTTTTCTTACTAACTTTGCATCGTCTGCAAAAAAGGCCCATATAACTTTTTATACCAATCGCTATATCATTTATATATAACATGAATATTATTGGTGCCACAACTGAGCCTTGAGGAACTCCACTCTCTACTCTCCCCCAGTTTGGTTTCTCCTCTCTAATCACCTTCCTCATTTATCTTTCCATAGAGTAATCCTTCATCCGCTCGATAACCTTTCCCCCCAGTCATCCTCACTGCTGTAGCTTCTAGATTAACCATTTGTGCAGAACCTTGTCAAAAGCTTTTTCAGATCGAGATATACACAATCAGCCCATCCTTCTCTCTCTTGCACCACGTCTATTGCTCTTGAGTAGAGACATAGAAAGTTGGTGACACACGAATTCCCTTTTTCTAAATCCAAACTGTCCCTTATTTAGCTTATCATGTTTTCCTTTTCTAAATGTTCGACCCTTTATTTTTGTATTATACTTTCACAAATATTGCACATTTCACTTGTCAAAGAGACTGGTCTATAATTTAGTGATTCAATTTTATCTCCACTTCCATAAATTGGTACAATGTGCGCTCCTTTTCATTCTAAGGGCAGTTTTTCCGTATTTATGGAGCATGTTATTATGTCATAAAGTGGTTCCAATAATTTATTTATACACCCTTTTAGCACTTGTCCCGAGATTCCATCTGGTTCCATCTTAGTATATTCTTAGTATATATTTATATTATTCATATAGACATGTATTGGTATATCCAGGACTTTCTACATTATCAGTCTGTTATTTGCTATAACATGGCTCTGAGGAAAGGCCACTCTACCAAATGAGCCTGTACACTTACTTTAACATTGTTTGTTCATTGGCTGATATTATATATCGACCAAGAATTGGAAGACAAGGTATGTGGATTAGCTGCACATACATTTTTTTTCAAACAAAATATCCAATCAAATGCCTAATAGTTGCTCATGCCAACAGGTGGGGGACCCCCTAGAGAGGAGTTCTCCCAAGATGAGGAGGCCCTGCTCGACCTTCTTTCTCCCACAGGGTATGCAAATCTGCCCATTTCTGACAGCGAGGGTGGTTCTTTGAGTAAGTAACTTGATTAACCATTTTCCGTATGTTTCTTTGCCTATACATAGTCTCAAAACAGGAATTAATATTAGAACACAGAAATGGCTACTAATAAAATACATAGGATATAAATTTTGTCCAGACGAACTTATGTCATTACGAATATTTTCCATATTTTTTTTTTTTTACAACAAAGGAGGCAGCTCAAGGGCACACAAAAAAAGAAAACAATAATAAAAAAAAGCCCGCTACTCGCTGCTCCTAAAAAAGAAACAAAAGAGGTGGCCGAAAGCAAGATCAAATACGGGAGGAGAGATGTACTGATACCCTCCTCTTGAAAGAGTTCAAGTCGTAGGCAGGAGGAAATACAGTTGAAGGAAGATTGTTCCAGAGTTTACCAGCGTGAGGGATGAAAGAGTGAAGATGCTGGTTAACTCTTGCATAAGGGGTTTGGACAGTATAGGGATGAGCATAAGTAGAAAGTCGAGTGCAGCGGGGCGGGGAAGGCATGCAGTTAGCAAGTTCAGAAGAGCAGTCAGCGTGGAAATATCGATAGAAGATAGAAAGAGAAGCAACACTGCGGCGGAATTTAAGAGGTAGAAGACTATCAGTATGAGGAGGAGAACTGATAAGACGAAGAGCCTTAGCCTCCACTCTGTCCAGAAGAGCTGTGTGAGTGGAGCCCCCCCACACGTGAGATGCATACTCCATACGAGGGCGGACAAGGCCCCTGTATATGGACAGCAACTGTGCAGGGGAGAAGAACTGGCGGAGACGGTACAGAACGCCCAGCCTCAAGGAAGCTGATTTAGTAAGAGATGAGATATGAAGTTTCCAGTTGAGATTTTGATTTAAGGATAGACCGAGGATGTTTAGTGTTGTGGAAGGTGATAGCTGGGTGTTGTCAAAGAATAAGGGATAGTTGTTTGGAAGATTGTGTCGAGTGGATAGGTGGAGAAACTGTGTTTTTGAGGCGTTGAAGGACACCAGGTTCCTCTTGCCCCAATCGGAAATAATAGTAAGGTCTGAGGCTAGGCGTTCTGCAGCCTCCAGCCTTAAGTCGTTAAGTTCCTGTAGGGTGGGTCTTCTATTAAAAGAAGTTGAGTAATGCAGAGTGGAGTCATCGGCGTAGGAATGGATAGGACAGTTCGTTTTGGAAAGAAGATCATCAATGAACAACAGAAAAAGAGTGGGAGATAGGACAGAACCTGTGGGACACCTCTGTTAATAGATTTAGGGGAAGAACAGTGACCGTCTACCACGGCAGAAATAGAACGGTCAAAAAGGAAACTGTAGATAAAGGTACAGAGAGAAGGATAGAAACCGTAGGAGGGTAGTTTGGAGAGCAAAGATTTGTGCCAGACCCTATCAAAAGCTTTTGATATGTCCAGCGCAATAGCAAAGGTTTCACCGAAACGGCTAAGAGAGGATGACCAAGAGTTAGTTAAGAAGGCTAGGAGATCACCAGTAGAACGCCCCTTGCAGAACCCATACTAGCGATCAGATAGAAGGTCAGAAGTGGAAAGGTGCTTTTGAATCTTCCGGTTAAGGATTGATTCAAAAGCTTTAGATAGACAAGAAAGTAAAGCTATAGGACGGTAGTTTGAGGGATTGGAGCGGTCACCCTTCTTAGGTACAAGCTGTATGAAGGCATACTTCCAGCAAGAAGGAAAGGTAGATGTTGACAGGCACAATATGTACTTTATATCGTACAAACACCATACTAACTTTTGCATCCGAACTTTTCCATACAAATTTTTGTCATACAAACATTATCCTTGATGAACAATTGCATACGAATTTTAGACACAGACCTATTCCAAACAAGATTTGGTCCTAGAGTCATCAGTGACAGTTCACCCAGATGTTAATCCTGCCCTTTCTGGTGGATTCATAAATGTGTACCTGGGAAAGGTAAAGTGTGGCAACCTGGATGTCACACTGGCCCTGTGTCCCAGCAGGACAGTATGTTCCGGCATACCATGGGCTCAAGGGACTGACGTGTTGGAGATAAGCACTGAGGCCACATGCAGCTTACCATATGTCCCCAACTTTACATGTGGTTGTGATAATACCATTTCTAACTATATTTCAGATGTAGCTGGTGCTACACAGTGCCTTCCCTCCCAGGCTCTGGGTCCTGCTCAAGAAGGTACCCATCCATCCACAAGTGGTACACCGCAGGGAGAGTTTACTGTCATGGTGATTGAAGGCGAGGAGCGGAGAATCCCAATAATATCTGATAGCAGCCTTGAGTCAAGGTGAATCATATAGTAACATCGTACTATGGTAGTTATCGGTGCATTTTATTTGTATTTGGTTTAAAGCCTTAAACTGTGCACACCTTCCTTTAAAGTACATAAGTGTTCATTCTCATGAACGAATATTTTAAAATAAGACGCTATCAGCGGCATGAGAGTTTAATGACTAAAGAATGAGACGTTATGTGCCAATTGCTTAACTGTAATTGGTTAACAGATGAATATAACAAAAACATTGCTGTTTACAGCAGCATGAGAAGTAGAGTGCTATATGTATTAGGTTTGTTTTGTACACTATTTTTGCCCAGAACCCTCTGCTTTCACTCTACCATTCCAAGATACACATCACAACAAACTTGATGAAATTTTTGGATTTACTTAAATTTTTGCATTTTTTTATTTTTTTATTCTAGGTTTCATGGAGGAGATTAAGGTGGCACCTCAGCTTCTTAATGTAAATGAAGTACGGGACCTTATTTCCGACCTTGTGGGGAATCAAAGATAGTCTGTGTCTTTACAGCCGGAGAATGTGGCACTGCAGCGGGAGTGTGCTGCAATGCAGCGGGAGACTGTGGCTGCCTTGCAGAAATTAGCTGAAACACCAGCAGCCATCCTAAAACTTGTTCAGGCTATGGGAGGCCGAATTAAATAGGAAGCCATAGGTTTTCCCCTCATGGTTTAAATCATATAGGATTAATTATTTTTATTTCCTGGATTTTTTTTATCTCCTTTAATCACTAAGTTATGACGTAAATCTTAGAGGATCAAGTTATTTTGTCTTTCTTAAGGTTGTTAGTTTTTTCTCATTAGTTTTTTGATTTTAGGTGTAAATATTGATTTTTTTCTCTTCCTCAGGATTAAGTTTTGATGTAAACATTATATATTTTTCTATCTGTGGATTCTAGTCACGTTCCATTTGCTCCCGATACCAGAATCTAAAGTTGAGCTGTGTTACATTTTTAGTTCCTCATGTTTCTAGTCGCCTTTTCTATTTTTTTTTACCCCAAATACCATTTACCTCAAGTTGAGCTGCTATAATTTTAGTTTCTCAGGATTCTAGTATACCTCAAAGTGAGCTGTGCTGTAATCTTAGTTTCTCAGGATTGATTATATTAACACAAAGATTTTATAATGCATAAGAGGTCATATTGGCATGTACTCTTTTATAATATTTTACTTATACTAAAATTTCCTTATTTTTTTTAATAAAAGGAAACTATAGCTATACATCTTTATACGGTTGATAATATTTATACTAAGATTTTATATTTTTCTATAAAAGGATATCATGTTTTTTTATACAATGTTGCGTATGGTTGAATATATTTACACTAAAATTTTAAATTTTCATTAGCTCCTTATTTGTTGCTGAAAACTTAACCTAACATTTTTTTTAATTACTTAAAGAGAACTTAACAAAAAATAAATAAAAAAATCCTGTGAAATATATACATACATACATGAATACAGAGAGAGAGAGAGAGAGAGAGAAAAAAAAAATAATGAAATTACAACACACACACACACACACACACACACACACACACACACACACACACACACACACACACACGCACACACTTAAGCAGTTCCACTGCAGATCTCATGTAAACCATCTCTGGATGAGTTCCTCTCGGACAGTTGCCCCACGCTCATGGTGTCCGGCCGCAGGAGGCAAGTCTCCTTCTTCATCTTTCTGCTGGGGAGGTAATGAAAATAAGTTAAATATGAACTTCAGCAGTACTGGCATACTGTAGCATATGCCGAATAACTAGCACCTCCACTTGGCATTGCTACTGCATATGTATGTTAATAAATCTACCCTAAACCTAATTATACCAGGAGCACTGATACAGACAGCAATTTGTGGAGTATATAAAAGATAGCACTCTCTCAATGAAATACAGAAGCACCTACAGCTGCTGTGGAGCTGCAGCGCCACGTCTAACACAACGGTTGTGTAGCAGCAGACAAGCCGTCATGATCTTGGCACACTTCAGGGGAGTGTACTGCAACACTCCACCAGACCTGTGGATACACCTGTAAATGAAAATGTATGTTAGGCAACTACAAAAACTTTTAGTAGCGATTACTGTAACCCTTCCTACAACACTTTACTGCACCACATTAGACAAACTAACCTCTTAATGTTTCATGATAAGGCTAACTCTAGTAAAGAGGCGAATTAAGTGGTACAGAAACTGAAAGCAAAGCTACCTGAAGCGACTTTTCAAGACCCCAAACGTTTGCTCCACAACAAAGCGTGTCCTAATGTGAGCCCTGCTGCAGCGCTCCTCTGCTGCTGTCATTGGGTTAGCTACAGGGGTCATCAGCCATGATTCTAAAGGGTAGCCGCTGTCACCTGTAATATCTTAATTGCATTATAACAAAGCATAAAGCAAAATAATTATAATAACTTCTCTTTATCCTAAGGATGAACACCTCACCATACACACCTAGGAGTAGGTACTCTCCAAACTCTCCTTCTGCAAATCGCTCCCGCAGGTAGCTGTTGCGCCAGATGAATGAATCATTTGTTGACCCTGCGAATGAGTTATTGTGATGAAACCTACATCTGCACTGTAATAAACATTTACCTGTTTATAGGCATATTGACTATGGAGCAATTATAATCAGGCTTAGATATTATAATTAGTACTCAAAATTTCCGGTTAGGTAATAATGTGTCGAGTACCGACTGACATCCTAATATTTGAAATTACCTGGGAATCTGACACAGTAACTAGTGACCAAGCCAGCAGCATCGCATGCGACTTGTATGTTTAGCGAATGGAACCTTTTCCTGTTTATGTACAGGGCCTCATCGATGCTTGGACCCTTGGTGGCAACATGTGTACCTGTGGACATTTTTCACATAAATATTTGCATATTCAATGACAACATAAATATAAATATACATGCTGATGTATCAATTATTACTTCGACAACAGCAAACCATTATTTTCATCATTAATAAATATTTTTCTGGACAGTTATTTAGAGTCTTACAATCAATAGCTCCAACAACTCTGGGCAAATTGCGTATTCTTGAAAAGTTTCTAGCCACTGCTCTTCTTTCTTGTTCTGAAGAGGGCATCTTTATTTCACGCATTGCCTTGTTGGGCAAAGCATTTGCCACATCCATGAACACCAGCTTACACTTGGCTGTGAAGGACCTGAAACAGTAACATGGAATTAATCTCATCAGTTGATTACTGGAGCTTAATGCAGTTTCAATAATATTTCCAGTATCAGGCCCTGCATCCCCCAAACTATCTAAAAGTAATATGCATAGAAGTCCTTGAGCACCCTCATGTCTGTCTCATTCTTGCAAGAAAATTCGGTATTTGTGAAGTTTCGTCTCAGCCGCTCACACAACAGTTTGTATGTTGTTTGCATCTACATTACGACAGTTCCAACAACTTTTCTTAATAACGTTTTTCCAGCAAATTAATATTAAGGGATAGTGAAAAAATTAGGAGGTTAGGTTAGGTTAGTTAAGATAGGTTAGGATAAATTGGGATATAAGCACTTTTAAGCTTCACTTCCACGGGAAATGACTAGTTTCCGCCATGCCCCCCCCACCCCCCCCACACACACACACAAAAAAAAAAAGATTATCCACGGGTCCCCAAAGATCGTTGTAAGAATGTAACGGGCTTGTCGGGGGGCGTTTAAAGGGAGTTGATTAAGACTTCAGCTTCCTTAAGGCGAATTATATTCGTAGCCTTTATGTACAAGAAGCGACGGAGCGAGAGCGACTGTCGTTGTGTGTCAGTCGGAGTCTCGTGAAGGAGTCGCGAGTTACAGGTTGGAAAATAATTGTTACAATTGGTCACGTATGTCAAGGTGACCTTCACGCACCATCGGAGTGCGAAGTATACAAAACTGGGACGGTAAACACTGACGGACGACATTCCTATAAGGTGGCGTGATCTATCTGTCGTGGGTTTTTTCCATTGACAATTGTATGCCTAATTCGTGGTGATATTAAATAATAATAATACATTGATATCCTACTATAACACTGCTCGGTCACCTACCAGTGATCGCGACCTCGCGATATATAAAAATCGAAATAGCAGTCTAGTTACCATGAACATACATAGTGGGAGTTTGTCAAGCAGACTGCCAATGACACAATTACATTAAAACACTGGCTATGTAAGAACAGATGTGGAGTTATAATATAAATAGTGAGAGGGAAACCACAACGTGTGTGACATGAAACATAAGAAACCTCTCAAAAGATAAATATAAGGACACATGTATAAGAAACTATCAACTGGCATAGTTACAGACAATGAAACGGTCATCTAGCTCCTAAAAAAAATACAGTAGTGAAACACAGTACAATGTTAAGTATAGGAGCAGCCAGGTTTCTGTCCCCTGACTTGTCTGAGAAAAGGAAAAACTACCTTGCCAGTGGCCTCCCTGCATCCAGTCGCCGTGTCTGCACAACCAAATAATCGTGCAGGACAGAGTTTCTCCTAATAAGGCAGCACATGACGACGAGACTGACGAACATCAGAAACATTGGTACAAAAAATCCAGGGTACAGGTAGGGGAGATGCAAATAATCAGGCAGCGTTTCCTCCAGGGTTTCCGCAAACTCTGTTTTGTTCGCGAAAAACAATGAATTAAGGGAATTAGTCACATACGAGATGCTGGAGAAATGAATGTCATCGAGAGACCGTAGAGGAAACACTCGATGGGAAATATTGGCCATGAAAACCAGACTGATCCGGGACGGGTACGTTGTTATGTTAGTGGAGCGGATATAGCATGCTTCCGCTATGGCATAGTGACCAGTAACCCGTTGATAAGTGGTACCCTCCGGGCAGATGACCGATATATAGAATGACTGAGGGAAATAAAAATAATGCAGACCCTGAAAGTTCTTATGGAAAACAGGCGTTGGTGTTAGCTGCTTGTAGGAGCACAGGGAAAGAGCGTCAGACGCGTTCACGAGGGTGAGGGCGATCTCGCATACCCCTCCCCGAACTGAAAGGAAGGCAAAGAGAGACGCAGAGCAATAGAATCGCCCGAAGACCGTCTCCTTGCAATACTGCAAGAGTGAGTAGCTACCCGTTGAATACAGAGCGAAATCCATCGCGATTAGAACAAGAGACGGGGACGTGTCCATGGCTAACACACTGTACTTTGCTGAAAAAGGGAACGAGACAATTTCGTGTGCCTCAAACACGTCCGCCGTCTGAAATGGAACATGAATGATTATGGCATCAGGGGTGAGGCTGGACTCAATCAAGGGGTAAAAATATTGACTCATGTCCGGGGTGAATAAAGGTGTTAGGCTATAATTTTGATACCCGATCTGGACAGTCGTTCTCAAATCGTGTAGAGGGAACAAGGCAGGTGTGACTCTACCGTGCGCTGCATCAACCATGTTGCTAATAACCTGCTGATTTGCCGTTGCGACGGAGTTAATGACGTTTTCCAATACATGGAAGGCCTGATCTAGGAGGAGAAACTGATTCACCTGGTCGACCTGTTTGACAACTATATTGATAACCTCTACCATCTTATTTGTCTGCTCTAGCAGTTCCTCAATGTTAGTATGCAATTGCGCAAGTTTTCTACAATTGGCGTTGATCACCCTGCGATTTCTAGCAGCAAAGGAAAGTACATGAGCGTAGTGGTCCCGCAAATCGCGAACGTCCTCGTCGGTAGCCGTACCGAAAAGGAACTTTGAGGCGGACCCCACGATGTTGAGCAACCCCCTCTTTACCCGAGAGTGAACTGAGTGAAAACTGTAATCCATGTTTACCTCATCAACTTTTTCCCGTAAGAACAGAATCCTATCCTCCAGTAGTTGAAAAAGAGTCAGAGAGTTGGTACTAGAAGGTGCCTTTGATTCCCTAGTCTTGGTAGCCCGTATGGCGTCTGCCATGCCGAGCAGTTTTTCTGAGACTATCCTGATTGTGTCCGTGGTGTTGGTCAAGGAAGTATATGGATATTTTACGAGGAGCACATCTTCTATGAGGAAGACCTCTCCTATGTGTGCCGTGAGGGCACCAGGCATCAGGTGGATGGGTGTTGTTGCAAGCAGGGAGCCGAGGGACAACAAGATGGTCAGAATACGCAACATCATGATCTGAAAGTGGTGGGAATGAAGTATTTAAACCCGTGGTCTCAAGTTATAGCTATGGGTGTTGGGATTATCTTGTTGAACATTTGACTCTGGGGGGGAAGTACCAATATCAAGGTCCAAAGGTGAGGGAATTACTTTCAGACGATCACTGTGAACTTCTAGACTGACTCCACTATTCGACTCGAGAACCTCGAACCGATCTCCCCTGACATTCCGAACAACACGGTAAGGACCCACAAATTTAGCCCCCAGTTTCGAACTCATTTCCGCTTGCTTAATCATGACTGTGTCACCCTCTATTAATTTCACCAGGACGGCCTGTTTGTGTTGTTTTGACATCATTTCAACCTTCGTAGCTTTTAACGTACACCTAACATCAGGTGTATCTTAGAAAACATATGCATCTGCTGTTGTGCGTACCTATCAATGTTGTAGAGAGGTTGTTGAGGGATTGTTAGGAAGTCGTACGGAAGATGTTTCTCCACCCCATATAAGATGCAGTAGGGAGACTTCCCCGTAGAGTCGTTTACCGACGTAATTATGGAAGCGGCTATATGCGATAGCCAATCCTCCCAGTTATCGTGGAGATCGTTCACGATAGGCCTGAGGACCTGTAAGATTTTCCTATTAGCCCTCTCCGCCAACCCATTAGCAGCTGGGTGGTAAGCTGTGATAAAGGATTGCGTGATGTTAAACTGAGCGCTTATTTCGCTCAATACTGAGTTCCTAAACTCGGTGCCATTGTCACTCAAAAGAATTCGAGGAGACGAATGTGGACACAACACGTGAGTCACGAGGGCATGGGCCGCGTGTGGCTGTCTTGTCCTTGAGAGGCGCTAGAACTAGAAATCTAGAGAACTGGTCGACGCACACCAATAAGTAGCGCGAACCATGTTGGCTCTGGGGGAGCTGTAATAAGTCTATATTAACAACATCCCATGGCGCCTCTGGTACTGGGTATTGCAACATAGGTGCTGGCCCTTTACGGACCCCTTGTGCTTAGCACAAACGACGCAATGTGCGACATGTTTTTCTACATCAACCCGTAATGTGGGCCAGTAGAATTCTCGTCTGGTGACAGATAGCGTCTTGTCTCTTCCTGGGTGACCCGCAATGGGTGTGTTATGGACCAGCTTAAGCGTCACGGGGACGTATTTGTCTGGGATGACCAGTTGTTCTATAGGTACCGGTTTGGTTCCCAATATAAGAACGTTGGAATCTGCACGAGGCCGGTAGGCCGTGTATCTAATCCCACCTAGTGTCGCTGTCCATGAATTTATCTAATCTATTTTTGAATGTGACAATTGTATTGGCACTCACCACATGACTGCTAAGCCTATTCCACTCATCCACAACCCTGTTGGTAAACCAATTTTTGCCTATGTCCCTCTTGAATCTGAATTTATCCAGTTTAAACCCATTATTTCGTGTCCTACCCGGCTCTCTTACCAACAAAACCTTATGAATATCTCTCTTATTAAAGCCTTTCATCCATTTATAAACCTCGATCATGTCTCCACGCACCCTTCGCCTTTTTAGAGAATGCAAGTTTAACTGTTTGAGTCTTTCCTCGTATGGCAAGTTTCTCAACCCCTGAATCATCTTAGTCATCCTCCTCTGCACTGATACTAACATTTTGATATCCATTCTATAGTAAGATGACCAGAACTGAACTGCATAGTCAAGATGAGGTCTAACTAATGCTAAATATAGTTTGAGGAAGACTTCGGCGCTTCTGTTGCTTACGCTCCTTGAAATAAATCCCAGTACCCTATTTGCTCAATTTCTAGCTTGAATGCATTGTGCCCTTGGACGGAGATCAGAGCTCACTAAGACCCCTAAATCTCTCTCGCACCCAGACCTGCTTATGAGAGTGTCATTTAAGCAATAGTTGTGAGAGGGGTTGTTCCTACCTACACTCAGAATACTGCACTTCCCTACATTGAACTCCATCTGCCATTTATCCGCCCAATCATACAATCTGTTTAGTTCATCCTGGAGAATACTAGCGTCCTGATCCGACTCAATTACTCTACCGATCTTGGTATCATCCGCAAACTTACTGACATCACTACTAATTCCTGTATCTAAATCATTGATATAAATAATAAACAAGAGTGGACCTAATACCGAGCCTTGTGGGACCCCACTCGTAACACATCCCCAGTCAGATCTTTTACCATTGATTTGCACTCTTTGCTTCCTATTGCTAAGCCATGTCTTTACCCAGTTCAAAACCTTACCCTCTACACCGTGAGCCTGTGATTTAAGCAACAGTCGTTGGTGAGGAGCTTTGTCAAACGCTTTACTAAAATCAAGATAGATTACATCATAATTTTCATCTCTGTCTGCCGCCTCAAATACTTTACTGTAGGACAAGAGATTAGTGAGGCATGACCTACCTTTCGTGAACCCATGCTGCGAGTCATGAATTAAGCTATTATGGACTCCAGCATCTTGCCTATAACCGATGTTAAGCTAATTGGGCGATAGTTTGAAGCAGCCGACCTGTCCCCCTTTTTGAAAATCGGCGTCACATTAGCTACTTTCCATAAGCTGGGCACATAGCCAGTATTTACCGGCATCTTAAAGATGTCGGTTAGTGGACCACTGACTACATCACCTAATTCCTTTAATACCCTCGGAAAAGTCCCGTCAGGACCTGGCGACTTATTCCTCTTAAGCTTCTATCTCATCCTGAACTATTTGCCTGGTAATGATTATATCTCTCAATTTATCGCCATCCCCGCCCTCGTACACCTGAACCCTTTCTGGAATAGTCGTTCGATCCTCTTGTGTGAATACTGAACGGAAGTAGTCGTTCAACAATGTGCTTATATTATCGTAATTTTCTACTAGCTCCCCTGTGTTTGTTTTCAGCGGTCCAATTTTCTCCCGTGTTTTTGTTCTCTACATCTGAAAGAAGCCCTTAGGATTACTTTTTGCCTCGTTTGCTACTTTGATCTCATAATTCCTTTTTGCCATCCTGGTGTTTTTCTTCACTAATCTAGATAGTTCGACATACCGGCCCCTGAAATGTCTCACCATTTTTTATTTTCTGATAAATTCTCTTCTTTAACCCTATCTCGTGTTTTAGTCCACGAGTCATCCACTTGGGGTCATTGTTTTCTTTTCTAAGTGTTCGCTGTGGTATATGCTGTCCTTGCCCCTCTACTATTACTCTAACTAAATTATTGTAAGACATTTCTACCTGGTTCTCCTGGCTCTCTAATCCGCAGTGCTGGCCCTCATGTATCCCTAAATTATACCAGTTTATCTCTTCAAGATGTCTTCGAAGCCCCTCGTAATTTGCTCTTCTAAAATCTGGCACTAATACTGGGTTTGGTTCGCGGGTCACCGCCCAGTCTAAGCTAAAACGAACTGTTCTGTGGTCACTATTTGTATATATTTGTATATATTTGTGGTGGAAGTGGGGGAGTATCTCAGAAAATAGTTTTTTCTGATGGAATTCAAGGTCACAGTTGCATGAATCACTTTAAAAACAGGGGGGTTATATGTTTCATGAAAAATGGTGGGTGACATGAAACTTCCCAAGTTCCGAAAATTCCTGGACACTCTTTTTTTTTCATTAAGGATATGGTTCGATTACATTACAGATACATCTAGGTGAAGCTTGGTGATAACAAACGCCTAGTTTAACTATGAAGGGTTAAAAGGATACTGCTACTACAAAACTCAGTGGCTACACTGAGTTGGGTGTCGTATTCAGGGGTTCTTACCGCTGGTATTATTAATAAGAAAACTTACCGGTAATGTCTCCAATAAGTTGTTGGAAAGAGCCGCTGGCATACATTATCAGTGCCAGCAGCACCTGTGTGCAGGTGGGGGATGGCGTGTGCCCTCCTCGTCCTCCTCTGTAGATAGGGCTCCAGCTCCGCTATCAGCCGAGTAAGCTCTTGTCGAGGGAGTCTGTACTGACTGATGAGCTCCGCATCACTCACGGAGAGAGGGTCAAGGTGATCACGTATTATCCTTTCTCTCCTTAAAGCACGGTCATGCAGAACAGCGATAAGAATCTCCATCGAGGGTGCTGGCAGTGGTCTGACTGAGGATGTAAACAAACGCAATCCCTGTACCATCTCGCTTTTATGGAAGGAATTTCCCATATTACCTCTTACTTTTATTTCTTTGTCAAGAAACACTAATTATGACATATTTCATGTCAATATAAAGAAGGTTGTAAGAGTTACACCAACTCCGTAGAGGTCGTAACTTACATCCTCCTTACAACTCCTTTACAACCTCCCGGATGCTTCCTGAATTCGGCAGAGGTTGTACCTCGGCCTTCCACCGTTGTAAGGCTTACAACCTGCTTTCTGAATAAGGCCCCAGGCAGTCTACAACCGGCGGAAGGGCCGGCCAAGCTGCTCGCCCGACGAGGGCTGGCGTGTCCCTAATGGCAGTATATCTTTTTTTTTTAATGTTTACCTGCACGTTGGCAGGAGGGGCTATGTTGAGAGCCCGGCAGAGGAGCTAGGCGTCAGGCCATGAGGCCCTGCCTAGCTGGTCGGGGGTACGGCTGCATTTTGCACCCGTAGCCGGAGCCGAACGAGCAACTCAGCAGTCTATAAGCTGGCTCAAAGGCCAGGAGAATTGCTCGTTCGACGAGTGCAGGCGTTCCATTGGCAGTGCATCGTTTTTGTTTATAATGTTTACATGCTCGTTGGCATAAGGGGCTATGGTTAGAGCCCGGCAGAGGAGCTAGGCTTCAGGCCATGAGGCCCTGCCTAGCTGGTCGGGGGCACGGGTGCATCTTGCACCCGTAACCGGAGCCGAGCGAGCAACTCAGCAGTCTAAAAGCTGGCTCAAAGGCCAGGAGAGTTGCTCGCTCGACGAGTGTTGGCGTTCCACTGCAGTACATCTTCTTAAGATTACCCCCATAATAGGGGGACAGGGCCTTTGGCCAAAAGGCGGCCCTGTAAGGGGGGACGGGCAATTCAAGTCCCGGTGGGTGTAGGGACGCCTCCGCCGCCGCCACAGCCACGGGTAACAGCCGGCGAGCAGCGACGGAGGCACGGGGTCTCAGGGCAGGCGCCCAGTAGACACCCATAGCGGTGCACGGGCGAGCAGCCGACCGGTCGACTTGACTGCTGCGGGGGGGCCCAAAGCGAGGATAACCAGGCGGGTCAACCACGCCGCCGCAGAAGGACCCCACAGCTGCTCGCCCGACTGCAGTGCATCGGGTACGCGGCCTTTATATATCCGAACATCAAGAGGCAAAAATGACTGCCTGAAACCGCTGTCCAATCAGCGACGAGCTTACATCAGCAGCTTAAAATACATTTGCAAGCTACATGTATATAATATATAACTTGAAAAAAAATAATAATAATCGTAGAGCAGTTTTCATTGGGGTCATCCATTTAAACAGTATGCGTATTGTGTGAAGTGTCACGCAATGATATAACGATGGAACTGGCACTGATGAATAACCGGAGGAATATCGCTTCGTAGCGTAGCCTAATACTACCCCTTTCTGAAAAAAAGATTTTGATTTCAAGAATGCTGTTATTATTGTTATGCTATGAAATACGAGAATAGTAGTGGAAAATCAGTCTTCACTGCCACTGACCATTATAACAATATGTACTTCTATTAAATTTTAAAATGATAACCAAAGAACAGATGTCAATGCCATTAAGCACTATGGCAATACGTATGTCTACTAAACTCTCACCTGTATGTTATTTATACAATGTTATAACAATGGAATTGGCACTGAGGACAAGTGTTTCGTAACGTAGCCTAATATTTCCCCTTCTACATTAAAGCTTTATATGTTAAAACCAAAATATGCTATGAATGCAATGTTCCCAGGAATGTAAAGCCATGAAATCACCCCCCCCCCCACCCCCGCACCCGCCCAAGAAATACGAAAATCATAAAAGAGGTCATTTTTTGCAATGATATTTCAACGGAATATTTTCATAAGCTTCAGAAACTGACGTGTTACCAAAAAAGTCAAACAGTCTGTTAGTTATAATTACCCATGTGCTTTTTTGCATTGTATATTAGTAATTGTTATACAAAAAAGAACGTATTGCAATAAATTAGCGTCATCAAATGACGCATATATTATAAAAGTTGACTTCTAAGGAGTAAAATTCTGCTCCCTGCTTTATAATACTTGTCAACATGTTATAGTAGGATATCAATGTATTATTATTACTATTTAATATCACCACGAATTAGGCATACAATTGTCAATGGAAAAAACCCACGACAAATAGATCACGCCACCTTATAGGAATGTCGTCCGTCAGTGTTTACCGTCTCAGTTTTGTATACATCGCATTTCATAGTGCGTGGAGGTCACCTTGACGTACGTGACAAATTGTAACAATTATTTTCCAACCTGTAAATCGTCACTCCTTCACGAGAGTCCGACTGACACACAACGGAGTCGCTCTCGCTACGGCGCTTCATGTACATATAGGCTACGAATATAATTCGCCTTAAGGAAGCTGAAGTCTTAATCAACGCCCTTTAAACGCCCCCCGGCAAGCCCGTTACATTTGGTTGGCAGCGGTCACCACCGCGCCTGTGCCTTTGCTACCCCGTTCTCCTCCAAGCTCCAAGCCACGAGAACTCACCAACAAACTCCGGGGACAGGCGTAGAAGGAAGGAAGGAGTCACAAGCCAGCCGTCCGCGGCAACTCACCAGGCGCCAGCTACAAGCAACTCACCAGGCGTCGGCTACAAGCTCTATACAGGCGTCAAGCCTCGAGCCACCAACAGGCCTACGCAGCCGAAAGCGAGGGCCACAATCTACAAGCCGCTCCCCCGCCTCAAGCCAGCACTGCAAGCCACTCACAGCTCACTCGAAGCCCGCCAGCAGGAGGAGGCACGCCCCGCTGACCTTGGAACAACCCACATGCCCCTCGCACCACAGCGGGCGGCAACACCGCCGCTGCCGGGAGCATCAACCCAAACTTTTTCCGGCAAACAGTCAACAAGGGAACCCGAGGACATCTCCCAGTGACTGCAAGCAGTTACCACTACCGTTTCCTGCAAGGCGTCTTCTCAAGAGGTTACACACCCAAGTCGTCTTATCTGCCACCGTGGCCCATCTCTCAATATAACAAGAACGCCGCAGCCGTCCTACGTCTGGCGGCAGTTTTCCGGCACCCAGGCGCGGCCGATTAAATCGCTGGGTCAGCAGTTTCCAGCAGCCATTACGAGTCCTCCGATGTCCGCCCTTCCCTCATCTCTCGCCGCCGCTGCTGCCGCGGCCGAGGTTTCACGACGCGACTCCAACGACTGCACGTACCCGAGGGCGTCCCCAACCTTCGCCCTCTCCACTACATCAGCTGATTAATCTTGGTATTTGTGGATTTTCCCTTCTCGTCAAAATATGCCGGCTCGGCTTATTTCAGTTTTGTTTCGTGCAGAGGCACGACCTTTTTATTTTTGTGTTCCTAACACTGTTAATCAGTCATAATTGTGAGAGTAACGTTCATTCGCATACGATATTGATCCCTTATTATTGTTTGCTAGCGGGTTTACTGCGAGTTCCCTGATCAAAGTTAATCTTCCTCAGTGCTCCCTGCCTCCGTTTTCTCTTCGCCGCTCGAGGGAAAACGAGAGCTTCAAAGGTATACTCACTTAATTTTCTCCTACCCAAAATACCGCAGTATTTATAGAGCTATTTTTTTTTAATATACCCATAACATTATGACATTCCATTATAACCTTAACTTATATTACGTCTACCTGGCACCTTGCTAGCCATTCTTTCTTGTTTTTTTTTTTTTTAGGTTTTCGGCGCAAACTATTAATTCATACACGTTCCGTTTATTGGTTAATATTTACAGCTATCAAATATGCGCCTATATTGTAACTGATTTACACCATAGTATGAACAAAGACACTCTCGCTAAACTCGGCGACACCTTTAAACAGTTGGCTCGTCCTTCAAGGGAGGAGGAATTGGAGCACGGTGCGGACACCGATGATTTAAATGTTGTTAACCTGCGATCGGGTACTACTTACTCTTCCCTCCCAAGGGAAAGCGCCCCTTCACCGCCGGGTTCGTCTGAATACTTAACCCCCACTGAGCCGATCAAAATGCCTGACGATCCACCTCCCCCCCCTCCTGCAGGGGCCCCACCCCACTTCTCCCTTCCCCCGATTCGGGTCATTCCAACTCACGCCAGTATTCGGCAATTCTCGGGCGGCGAGACCGTTCCTAGATCTGTGTGACTCTGCCATCGTAAATTCCTCCATTACGGAAGATCATGATAAAATCGCTTTCATTCGGTCACAGTTACTTCCAGGCTCTCGGGCACTGAATTTGATGCAGTCCTCAGCGTTCGCTTCGGGGGACATTGGAGTAAACTATGAGGTTTTTAAAAGGAATTTCATAAAAATCTTCGAGGGCGGGAGTAAACCAAGCATCGTTAGACAGATGGCACACACGGTTGAGTTCCTCCAAAAAAATTCCTCAACAAAGCCGATTTGGGACTCCATGATTGAGGCAAATCAGCTGTCGGTTGACTGTGTCAAGAGCCTAGAAGACACGTTCTGGCTTCCAGGGGGTTGTATGCAAAAGCACCAGGTGAAAACAGCTTTCGAGTTGTTTTTTTACTTATTTCATATTTCAGAGACGAACCGCCGTTCTGCCCTTCTTTTGGCCTTCAAACCGAGCGGGAAGTTGGTTGACTTCGTCTCAGAGTTAGAAGTCAAGGTTCAAGAACACCCTCACCATCAACCCCTCGCAACAGCCGCAGCATTGCAGGCACAAAGTAAGGCATCTCTCACCTGTAGTTTTTGCAAACAATCAGGACATTCTGAACATTCTTGCTTCGCGAAACGTAGGGAATCAACACATTCAAGACAGGGCTCAGATAGGAGATCAGGAGGTTACAGTGGCGGGCATTATTCATCACACAGGAACCCTAGGCCAAACCATCAGCGGAAGGCTGCCTTTTGCCTTGTCCACGGGAATTGTTTTCATGATTCAGACAGTTGTTCTGCAATACAAAAGGCCAAGGAGGAACAGAAGTACAAGTCCTCGGCGGACAGTAAACCACACTCCTCTTCTCAGAATAAAAAGACATGACTTCGTGACAGCCCCAAGGCGTACATATAAGTGTCCCTTAAGGACAATACTAATTGGGAGCAACTTGACTCAGTCATTGCCGCCTTGGGCCGGACAAGCAAAATTGCTCTCCCTTGCAAGGTGGGCAAAATTTCACTCACATTAGCGGTAGACACAGGTGTGACAGTCAATGTCATCTCAGACTCCGCTTACAGGTCACTGACACGACAGGCGAGTGGGGAAAATTGGCCGCTCCAAGAGAACGACCTGAATGTGGTAGGCGTGACGGGCACCACTTTGGGAATCCTTGGGCGAGTACCACTAACAGTCAGCTTACATGAAAAAGTATGTCCCTTTCGAGATTTCTTTTATGTCTCTAGCAGGTTTGCCTTACCTGTGGATGGGATCTTAGGATTAAACGCCATGAAAGACCTGCACATAACCATAAACCCTGAAAGCAACGCGATCGTGTATCAAGGCCGACGCATACAGGGGATGGTAAATCCATCGCCTCTGTCACCTGTAATCCCACCCTCAGAGGGGGAAAATGACCAACCCACCACTGACTCAGGGACTGCCACCGCCCAAGTGTCACCTCTTACGGTCAAACCACACGAAAACATTGCAGACTTGTGGCGGACAGTAACGGCAGTCGTAGAAAGTCCTCAAATAGTTCCAGATCGTGCTGCAAAACTTGTTAAAATCCGTTTGCCTAACGCCCCTCCAACGGGCAGTTATGTGTGTATCGACGGAGCTCCTCACATACACCGCGTGACGGTGTAGGTAACTCGCGACAGTCAAGGAGGAGGTTTTGCAGAGGCATTGGTAATAAACACGTCTGGATCTCCTGTATCCTTAAAACACGGTGTTAGTTATGCCAGTGTCTAGTGTATGGGAGAAATGTCGCCCCGGAACCAGCTGAATACCCTTCAGCCCAAGTCTCAGGCATAACCTCGGCGTGTCAGGCTTCTCCCGAACAAGGCACAGCTAATTTAGAGGCATTCCTAAAAGTTGCACACTATTCCGAAATTAAGCCAACCTTAGTCCAGCTACTGGAACATTATAGGGGGGCGCTTGCTCTACCAGGCGAGCCGCTTGGAGTTACGCAGTGTGCTGAACACCACATTAAGTTAAAACTAAATACAAATCCTGTATATATCAATGCGTACAAGCTCCCCCACAGTCAGAGGGAGGTCGTGCAACAACTTATCTCTGAAATGTTAGAACAAGTTGTCATCAAAGAATCGAATTCCCCGTGGAATTCACCCTTGTTTCTGGTTCCAAAGAAAGACGGTTCTTATCGTCCTGTGATTGATTTCCGGCGTGTGAACACTACGACCGTGGATGATCATTTTCCGCTTCCCGTTCTTAGAGATCTTCTGATGTGTCTCGGTAGAGGAAATAAAGTCTTTACGACTCTTGATCTGGTCAGTGGCTAATGGCAACTGCCCATGGCCCCCGAGTCACGTGAAATAACGGCTTTTAGCACGCCTCATGGCCACTATGAGTGGACGAGGATGCCGTTCGGGCTCAAAGGAGCTCCCTTGACCTTCCAAAGGACAATGAACAGTATTTTTGGTGACTTGCTGGGCAACTCTGTCTATGTGTATTTAGACGACATCATCATAGCAGGTAAAGACGTGCATGCACACATGGAAACACTAAAAGCAGTCCTACACAGACTTCAAGAGGTCGGATTAAAGCTCAAAATCACCAAATGTGAATTCTTAAAGCCTCGGATCAAGTTCTTGGGGCATGTCATGGACGAATTCGGTATCCACACAGTGGACGACAAAATAAAAGCTGTTGCCGAGTTCCCTCAGCCAACGTCTGCGGACAAGGTACGGTCTTTCTTGGGTGTCGCAGGTTATTACAGGCCTTTCATAAAGGACTTCGCAGCACGCGCGAGTCCCCTAACCCATCTATTAAAGAAAGACGTACCATTCCAGTGGCTCCCAGCTCAACAAACGAGTTTTGAGGTTTTAAAGAAAGCGCTTACACAGGCTCCGGTCCTTGTCTTTCCGGATTTCAAGGACCCCTTTCAGCTTTGTACCGACGCTTCGACTAGTGGACTAGGAGCCGCTCTGATGCAAACAAATAAGTACGGCAAAAAGCATGTGATAGCGTTCGCCAGTCGAGTACTAACTGCTCCGGAAAAGAACTTTTCTGCTACCCACCTAGAGGCTCTTGCCATTGTGTGGGCTCTGAAGCATTTTCGTGACATAGTGATGGGGTACATAATTGTGGTGTATACGGACCACGCGGCCATAACTGATCTTTTCAAGGGAAAAAACCTACACGGTCGTCTGGCAAGATGGTTCTTAATGATCCAAGCATACAATCCGGAGATAAAATATATCACCGGGAAAACAAATGTGGTCGCAGATGCCTTATCTCGGAATATTCCGATAGGCGCGATTACCACCCCAGAGGTCATCCACAACTTCACTTCACCTGAGCTACACACTGCTCAGCGAGACCACCCTGTGTGGAAGAGGTTAATTTACGCCCTCGAGTCGGGAGACGAAACAAACCTTCCTGAATTGCAAGTTCCCTTTTCACAATTCTTCCTATCAGAGGACAACCTCCATAATACACCCATTGCGGGTCACCCAGGAAGAGACAAGACGCTATCTGTCACCAGACGAGAATTCTACTGGCCCACATTACGGGTTGATGTAGAAAAACATGTCGCACATTGCGTCATTTGTGCTAAGCACAAGGGGTCCGTAAAAGGGCCTGCACCTATGTTGCAATACCCAGTACCAGAGGCGCCATGGGATGTTGTTAATATTGTAACGGGCTTGTCGGGGGGCGTTTAAGGGTGTTGATTAAGACTTCAGCTTCCTTAAGGCGAATTATATTCGTAGCCTTTATGTACAAGAAGCGACGGAGCGAGAGCGACTGTCGTTGTGTGTCAGTCGGACTCTCGTGAAGGAGTGGCGAGTTACAGGTTGGAAAATAATTGTTACAATTGGTCACGTATGTCAAGGTGACCTCCACGCACCATCGGAGTGCGAAGTATACAAAACTGAGACGGTAAACACTGACGGACGACATTCCTATAAGGTGGCGTGATCTATCTGTCGTGGGTTTTTTCCATTGACAATTGTATGCCTAATTCGTGGTGATATTAAATAATAATAATACATTGATATCCTACTATAACACTGCTCGGTCACCTACCAGTGATCGCGACCTCGCGATATATAAAAATCGAAATAGCAGTCGAGTTACCATGAACATACATAGTGGGAGTGTGTCAAGCAGACTGCCTATGATACAATTACATTAAAACACTGGCTATGTAAGAACAGATGTGGAGTTATAATATAAATAGGGAGAGGGAAACCACAACGTGTGTGACATGAAACATAAGAAACCTCTCAAAAGATAAATATAAGGACACATGTAGAAGAAACTATCAACTGGCATAGTTACAGACAATGAAACGTTCATCTAGCTCCTAAAAAAAAAATACAGTAGTGAAACACAGTACAAATGTTAAGTATAGGAGCAGCCAGGTTTCTGTCCCCTGACTTGTCTGAGAAAAGGAAAAACTACCTTGCCAGTGGCCTCCCTGCATCCAGTCGCCGTGTCTGCACAACCAAATAATCGTGCAGGACAGAGTTTCTCCGAATAAGGTAGCACATGACGACGAGACTGACGAACATCAGAAACATTGGTACAAAAAATCCAGGGTACAGGTAGGGGAGATGCAAATAATCAGGCAGCGTTTCCTCCAGGGTTTCCGCAAACTCTGTTTTGTTCGCGAAAGACAATGAATTAAGTTAATTAGTCACATACGAGATGCTGGAGAAATGAATGTCATCGAGAGACCGTAGAGGAAACACTCGATGGGAAATATTGGCCGTGAAAACCAGACGAATCCGGGACGGGTACGTTGTTATGTTAGTGGAGCGGATATAGCATGCTTCCGCTATGGCATAGTGACCAGTAACCCGTTGATAAGTGGTACCCTCCGGGCAGATGACCGATACATAGAATGACTGAGGGAAATAAAAAATAATGCAGACCCTGAAAGTTCTTATGGAAAACAGGTGTTGGTGTTAGCTGCTTGTAAGGGCACAGGGAAAGAGCGTCAGACGAGTTCACGCGGGTGAGGGCGATCTCGCATACCCCTCCCCGAACTGGAAGGAAGGCAAAGAGAGACGCAGAGCAATAGAATCGCCCGAAGACCGTCTCCTTGCAATACTGCAAGAGTGAGAAGCTACCCGTTGAATACAGAGCGAAATCCTTCGCGATTAGAACAAGAGACGGGGACGTGTCCAGGGCCAACACACTGTCCTTTGCTGAAAAAGGGAACGGGACAATTTCGTGTGCCTCAAACACGTCCGCCGTCTGAAATGGAACATGAATGATTATGGCATCAGGGGTGAGGCTGGACTCAATCAAGGGGTAAAAATATTGACTCATGTCCGGGGTGAATAAAGGCGTTAGGCTATAATTTTGATACCCGATCTGGACAGTTGTTCTCAAATCGTGTAGAGGGAACAAGGCAGGTGTGACTCTACCGTGCGCTGCATCAACCATGTTGCTAATAACCTGCTGATTAGCCGTTGCGACGGAGTTAATGACGTTGTCCAATACGTGCAAGGTCTGATCTAGGAGGAGAAACTGATTCACCTGGTCGATCTGTTTGACAACTATGTTGATAACCTCTACCATCTTATTTGTCTGCTCTAGCAGTACCGCAATGTTAGTATGCAATTGCGCAAGTTTTCTACAATTGGCGTTGATCACCCTGCGATTTCGAGCAGCAAAGGAAAGGACATGATCGTAGTGGTCCCGCAAATCGCGAACGTCCTCGTCGGTAGCCGTACCGAAAAGGAACTTTGAGGCGGACCCCACGATGTTGAGCAACCCCCTCTTTACCCGAGAGTGAACTGAGTGAGAACTATAATCCATGTTTACCTCATCAACCTTTCCCCGTAAGAACAGAATCCTATCCTCCAGTAGTTGAAAAAGAGTCAGAGAGTTGGTACTAGAAGGTGCCTTTGATTCCCTAGTCTTGGTAGCCCGGATGGCGTCTGCCATGCCGAGGAGTTTTTCTGAGACTATCCTGATTGTGTCCGTGGTGTTGGTCAAGGAAGTATATGGATATTTTACGAGGAGCACATCTTCCATGAGGAAGACCTCTCCTATGTGTGCCGTGAGGGCACCAGGCTTCAGGTGGATGGGTGTTGTTGCAAGCAGGGAGCCGAGGGACAACAAGATGGTCAGAAAACGCAACATCATGATCTGAAAGTGGTGGGAATGAAGTATTTAAACCCGTGGTCTCAAGTTATAGCTATGGGTGTTGGGATTATCTTGTTGAACATTTGACTCTGAGGGGGAAGTACCAAAATCAAGGTCCAAAGGTGAGGGAATTACTTTCAGACGATCACTGTGAACTTCTAGACTGACTCCACTATTCGACTCGAGAACCTCGAACCGATTTCCCCTGACATTCCGAACAACTCGGTAAGGACCCACAAATTTAGCCCCCAGTTTCGAACTCCTTTCCGATTGCTTAATCATGACTGTGTCACCCTCTTTGAAATTCACCGGGACGGCCTGTTTGTGATGTTTTGACATCATTTCAACCTTCGTAGCTTTTAACGTACACCTAACTTCTGAGTGTATCTTGGAAAACATATGCATCTGCTGCTGTGCGTACCTATCAATGTTGTAGAGAGGTTGCTGTGGGGTTGTTAGGAAGTCGTACGGAAGACGTTTCTCCACCCCATACAAGATGTAGTAGGGAGACTTCCCCGTAGAGTCGTTTACCGAGGTATTTATGGAAGCGGCTATATGCGATAGCCAATCCTCCCAATTATCGTGGAGATCGTTCACGATAGGCCTGAGGACCTGTAAGATTTTCCTATTAGCCCTCTCCGCCAACCCATTAGCAGCTGGGTGGTAAGCTGTGATGAAGGATTGCGTGATGTTAAACTGAGCGCATATTTCGCTCAATACTGAGTTCCTAAACTCGGTGCCATTGTCACTCAAAAGAATTCGAGGAGACGAATGTGGACACAACACGTGAGTCACGAGGGCATGGGCCACGCGTGTGGCTGTCTTGTCCTTGAGAGGCGCTAGAACTAGAAACCTAGAGAACTGGTCGACGCACACCAATAAGTAGCGCGAGCCATGTTGGCTCTGGGGGAGCTGTAGTAAGTCTATATTAACAACATCCCATGGCGCCTCTGGTACTGGGTATTGCAACATAGGTGCTGGCCCTATGACGGACCCCTTGTGCTTAGCACAAACGACGCAATGTACGACATGTTTTTCTACATCAACCCGTAATGTGGGCCAGTAGAATTTTCGTCTGGTGACAGATAGCGTCTTGTCTCTTCCTGGGCGACCCGCAATGGGTGTGTTATGGACCAGCTTAAGCGTCACGGGGACGTATATGTCTGGGATGACCAGTTGGTCTATAGGTACCGGTTTGGTTGGCCATGACCTACAAAGGAGGTTGTCCTCTGATAGGAAGAATTGTGAAAAGGGAACTGGCAATTCAGGAAGGTTTGATTCGTCTCCCGACTCGAGGGCGTAAATTAACCTCTTCCACACAGGGTGGTCACGCTGAGCAGTGTGTAGCTCAGGTGAAGTGAAGTTGTGGATGACCTCTGGGGTGGTAATCGCGCCTATCGGAACATTCCGAGATAAGGCATCTGCGACCACATTTGTTTTCCCGGTGATGTATTTTATCTCCGGATTGTATGCTTGGATCGTTAAGAACCATCTTGCCAGACGACCGTGTAGGTTTTTTCCCTTGAAAAGATCAGTTATGGCCGCGTGGTCCGTAAACACCACAATTTTGTACCCCATCACAATGTCACGAAAATGCTTCAGAGCCCACACAATGGCAAGAGCCTCTAGGTGGGTAACAGAATAGTTCTTTTCCGGAGCTGTAAGTACTCGACTGGCGAACGCTATCACATGCTTTTTGCCGGACATATCTGTTTGCATCAGCGCGGCTCCTACTCCACTAGCCGAAGCGTCGGTACAAAGCTGAAAGGGGTCCATGAAATCCGGAAAGACAAGGACCGGAGCCCGTGTAAGCGCTTTCTTTAAATCCTCAAAACTCGTTTGTTGAGCTGGGAGCCACTGAAATGGTACGTCTTTCTTTAAAAGATGGGTTAGGGGACTCGCGCGAGCTGCGAAGTCCGTAATGAAAGGCCTGTAATAACCTGCGACACCCAAGAAAGACCCTATCTTGTCCGCAGACGTTGGCTGAGGGAACTCGGCAATAGCCTTTATTTTGTCGTCCACTGTGTGGATGCCGAATTCGTCCACGACATGCCCCAAGAACTTGATCCGAGGCTTTAAGAATTCACATTTGGTGATTTTGAGCTTTAATCCGACCTCTTGAAGTCTGTGTAGGACTGCTTTTAGTGTTTCCATGTGTGCATGCACGTCTTTACTTGCTATGATGATGTCGTCTAAATACACATAGACAGAGTTGCCCAGCAAGTCACCAAAAATGCTTTTCATTGTCCTTTCGAAGGTCAAGGGAGCTCCTTTGAGCCCGAACGGCATCCTCGTCCACTCATAGTGGCCATGAGGCGTGCTGAAATCCGTTATTTCACGTGACTCGGGGGCCATGGGCAGTTGCCAGTAGCCACTGACCAGATCAAGACTCGTAAAGACTTTATTTCCTCTACCGAGACACATCAGAAGATCTCTAAGAACGGGAAGCGGAAAATGATCATCCACGGTCGCGGTGTTCACACGCCGGAAATCAATCACAGGACGATAAGAGCCGTCTTTCTTTGGAACCAGGAACAAGGGCGAATTCCACGGGGAGTTCGATTCTTTGATGACACCTTGTTCTAACATTTCAGAGATAAGTTGTTGCACCACCTCCCTCTGACTGTGGGGGAGCTTGTACGCATTGATATATACAGGATTTGTATTGGGTTTTAACTTAATGTGGTGTTCAGCACACTGCGTAACTCCAAGCGGCTCGCCTGGTAGAGCAAGCGCCCCCCGATAATGCTCCAGAAGCTGGACTAAGGTTGGCTTAATTTCGGAATAGTGTGCAACTTTTAGAAACGCCTCTAAATTAGCTGTGTCTTGTTCGGGAGAAGCCTGACACGCCGAGGATATGCCTGAAACTTGGGCTGAAGGGTATTCAGCTGGTTCCGGGGCGACATTTCTCCCATACACTAGACACTGGCATAATCGAACACCGTGTTTTAAGGATACAGGGGATCCAGACGTGTTTATTACCAATGCCTCTGCAAAACCTCCCTCCTTGACTGTTGCAAGAGTTACCTCCACCGTCACGCGGTGTACGTGAGGAACTCCGTCGATACACACATCACTGCCCGCCGGAGGGGCGTTAGGCAAACGGATTTTAACAAGTTTTGCAGCACGATCCGGAACTATATGAGGACCTTCTACGACTGCCGTTACTGTCCGCCACAAGTCTGCAATGGTTTCGTGTGGTTTGACCGTAAGAGGGGACACTTGGGCGGTGGCAGTCC
The DNA here is from genome assembly GCF_024679095.1 of Eriocheir sinensis. Taxonomy (NCBI): domain Eukaryota; kingdom Metazoa; phylum Arthropoda; class Malacostraca; order Decapoda; family Varunidae; genus Eriocheir; species Eriocheir sinensis. The sequence goes on from NW_026111798.1 coordinate 72,690, forward strand.
CTGAGTCTGTGGTGGGTTGGTCATTTTCCCCCTCTGAGGGTGGGATTACAGGTGACAGAGGCGATGGATTTACCATCCCCTGTATGCGTCGGCCTTGATACACGATCGCGTTGCTTACAGGGTTTATGGCGATGTGCAGGTCTTTCATGGCGTTTAATCCTAAGATCCCATCCACAGGTAAAGCAAACCTGCTAGAGACATAAAAGAAATCTCGAAAGGGACATACATTTTCATGTAAGCTGACTGTTAGTGGTACTCGCCCAAGGATTCCCAAAGTGGTGCCCGTCACGCCTACCACATTCAGGTCGTTCTCTTGGAGCGGCCAATTTTCCCCACTCGCTTGTCGTGTCAGTGACCTGTAAGCGGAGTCGGATATGACATTGACTGTGGCACCTGTATCAACCGCTAAGGTGAGTGAAATTTTGCCCACCTTGCAAGGGAGGGCAATTATGCTTGTCCGTCCCAAGGCGGCAATGACGGAGTCAAGTTGCTCCCAATTAGTATTTTCCTTAAGGGACACTTGGATGTACGCCTCGGGGCTGTCACGAAGTCACGTCTTTTTATTCTGAGAAGAGGAGTGTGGTTTACTGTCCGCTGAGGACTTGTACTTCTGTTCCTCCTTGGCCTTTTGTATTGCAGAACAACTGTCTGAATCATGAAAACAATTCCCGTGGATATGGCAAAAGGCAGCCTTCCGCTGATGGTTTGGCCTAGGGTTCCTGTGTGATGAATGATGCCCGCCCCTGTAACCTCCTGACCTCCTATCTGAGCCCCGTCTCGAATGTGTTGATTCCCTACGTTTCGCGAAACAAGAATGTTCAGAATGTCCTGATTGTTTGCAAAAACTACATGTGAGAGATGCCTTACTTTGTGCTTGCAATGCTGCTGCTGTTGCGAGGGGTTGATGGTGAGGGTGTTCCTGAACCTTGACTTCTAACTCTGAGACGAAGTCAACCAACTTCCCGCTCGGTTTGAAGGCCAAAGGGAGGGCAGAACGGCGGTTCTTCTCTGAAATATGAAATAAGTAAAAAAACAACTCGAAAGCTGTCTTCACCTGGTGCTTTTGCATACAACCCCCTGGAAGCCAGAGCGCGTCTTCTAGGCTCTTGACACAGTCAACCGCCAGCTGATTTGCCTCAATCATGGCGTCCCAAATCGGCTTTGTTGAGGAATTTTTTTGGAGGGACTCAACCGTGTGTGCCATCTGTCTAACGATGCTTGGTTTACTCCCGCCCCCGAAGATTTTAATGAAATTCCCTTTAAAAACCTCATAGGTTACACCAATGTCCCCCGAAGCGAACGCTGAGGACTGCATCAAATTCAGTGCCCGAGAGCCTGGAAGTAACCGTGACCGAATGAAAGCGATTTTATCATGATCTTCCGTAATGGAGGAATTTACGATGGCAGATTCACACAAATCTAAAAACTGTCGCGCCGAAAAATCGGTCTCGCCTCCCGAGAATTGTCGAATACTGGCGTGAGTTGGAATGACCCGAATCGGGGGCGGGGGGAAGTGGTGGGGCCCCGGAGGAGGAGGGGGAGGTGGATCGACAGGCATTGTGACCGGCCGAGTGGGGGTTAAGTATTCAGACGATTCTGAAGGTGAAGGGGCGCTATCCCTTGGGAGGGAAGAGTACGTAGCCCCCGATCGCAAATTCACCACATTTAAATCACCGGTGTCTGCACCTTGCTCCAATTCCTCCTCACTTGAAGGACGAGCCAACTGTTTAAAGGTGTCGCCGAGTTTAGCGAGAGTGTCTTTGTTCATACTATGGTGTAAACCATTCACAAAATAGGAGCATATGTTGATAGCTGTAAATATGAACCAATAAACGGAACGTGTAGGAATGAATAGTTTGCATTGAAACCCTAAAAAGGCAAGAAAGAATGGCTAGCAAGGTGCCTGTTTAGACGTAATAGAAGTTAAGGTTATAATGGAATGCCCTAATGATATGGGTATATTGAAAGAATAACTATATAAACAAAGTGGTATGTTAAGTGAGTATACCATTGAAGCTCACGTTTTCTCTCGAGCGGTGAAAAGAAAACGGAGGCAGGGCACACTGATGAAGATTAACTTTGATAAGGGAACCCACACTATACTCAATAGACTCGCTAGCAAACAATAAGAAAGAATCAATATCGTATGGGAATGAACGGTACTCTCACAATTATGAATGAATAACAGTGTTAGGAACACAGAAAGAAAAAAAATCGTGCCACTGCACGGATAATAATGAAAATGAGCCGAGTCGGCATATTTGGACAAGAAGGGAATATCCACAAATACCAAGATTAATCAGCTGATGTAGTGGAGAGGGCGACGGCGTGTGATGCCCTGGGTACGTGCAGTCGTTGAAGGCTCGTCAGGAAACCTCGGCCGCGGCCACAGCGGCGGTGAGAGGTGAGGGATGGGCTGACATCGGAGGACTCGCAATGGAGGTAGAAAAACTGCTGACCCAGCAATTGGAGCGGCCGCGGATGCGGCGGCTGGGAGCCGGTACACTGCTGCCAGACGTATGATGGCCGTGTCGTCCTAGTTATAGTAAGAGATGGGCGGCTGTGGCAGATAAGACGACTTGGGTGTGTAACCTATTGAGAAGACGCCTTGCAAGAAACGGTAGTGGGAACAGCTTGCAGTCACCGGGAGATGGCCGCGGGGACCCTCGCTGACTGTTTGCCGGAAGAGGTTTGGGCCGATGCTCCCGGCAGCGGCGGTGGTGCCGCCAGCTGTGGAGCGAGGGGCATGTGGGGTGTCCCAAGGTCAGCGGTGCGTGCCTCCTCGTTGCAGGTGTGAATACTTCTGCCGTATCGTGGAGTGGCTTGCAGGGTTCGTAGCAGTGCAGTGAAGCGGGGGAGCGGCTTGTAGATTATGGCCCTCGCTATCGGCTGCGTAGGCCTGTGGTGTGCTCGAGGCTTGTAGGCTGGACGCCTGTAGAGTTGCTTGTAGCTGGTATGCTCGAGGCTTGTAGATGGCGCCTTGTGAGTTGCACGTAGGTGGCGACTTGTGAGATGCTTGTAGCTGGCGCCTTGTGAGTTGCACGTAGGTGGCGACTTGTGAGATGCTTGTAGCTGGCGCCTAGTGAGTTGCACGTAGGTGGCGACTTGTGAGATGCTTGTAGCTGGCGCCTTGTGAGTTGCACGTAGGTGGCGACTTGAGAGATGCTTGTAGCTGGCGCCTTGTGAGTTGCACGTAGGTGGCGACTTGTGAGATGCTTGTAGCTGGCGCCCTGTGAGTTGCACGTAGGTGGCGACTTGTGAGATGCTTGTAGCTGGCGCCTTGTGAGTTGCACGTAGGTGGCGACTTGTGAGATGCTTGTAGCTGGCGCCTGGTGCGTTGCCGCGGACGGCAGGTGCGTTGACTCCTTCTTCCCTTGTACGCCTGTCCCCGGAGTTTGTTGGTGAGTTCTCGTGGCTTGGAGGAGAACGAGGTAGCGAAGGCACAGGCGCGGGGTGACCGCTGCCAACCAAATGTAACGGGCTTGTCGGGGGGCGTTTAAAGGGTGTTGATTAAGACTTCAGCTTCCTTAAGGCGAATTATATTCGTAGCCTTTATGTACAAGAAGCGACGGAGCGAGAGCGACTGTCGTTGTGTGTCAGTCGGACTCTCGTGAAGGAGTGGCGAGTTACAGGTTGGAAAATAATTGTTACAATTGGTCACGTATGTCAAGGTGACCTCCACGCACCATCGGAGTGCGAAGTATACAAAACTGAGACGGTAAACACTGACGGACGACATTCCTATAAGGTGGCGTGATCTATCTGTCGTGGGTTTTTCCATTGACAATTGTATGCCTAATTCGTGGTGATATTAAATAATAATAATACATTGATATCCTACTATACCACTGCTCGGTCACCTACCAGTGATCGCGACCTCGCGATATATAAAAATCGAAATAGCAGTCGAGTTACCATGAACATACATAGTGGGAGTTTGTCAAGCAGACTGCCAATGACACAATTACATTAAAACACTGGCTATGTAAGAACAGATGTGGAGTTATAATATAAATAGTGAGAGGGAAACCACAACGTGTGTGACATGAAACATAAGAAACCTCTCAAAAGATAAATATAAGGACACATGTATAAGAAACTATCAACTGGCATAGTTACAGACAATTAAACGGTCATCTAGCTCCTAAAAAAAATACAGTAGTGAAACACAGTACAATGTTAAGTATAGGAGCAGCCAGGTTTCTGTCCCCTGACTTGTCTGAGAAAAGGAAAAACTACCTTGCCAGTGGCCTCCCTGCATCCAGTCGCCGTGTCTGCACAACCAAATAATCGTGCAGGACAGAGTTTCTCCTAATAAGGTAGCACATGACGACGAGATTTAGATACAGGAATTAGTAGTGATGTCAGTAAGTTTGCGGATGATACCAAGATCGGTAGAGTAATTGAGTCGGATCAGGACGCTAGTATTCTCCAGGATGAACTAAACAGATTGTATGATTGGGCGGATAAATGGCAGATGGAGTTCAATGTAGGGAAGTGCAGTATTCTGAGTGTAGGTATGAACAACCCTCTCACAACTATTGCTTAAATGACACTCTCATAAGCAGGTCTGGGTGCGAGAGAGATTTAGGGGTCTTAGTGAGCTCTGATCTCCGTCCAAGGGCACAATGCATTCAAGCTAGAAATTGAGCAAATAGGGTACTGGGATTTATTTCAAGGAGCGTAAGCAACAGAAGCGCCGAAGTCTTCCTCAAACTATATTTAGCATTAGTTAGACCTCATCTTGACTATGCGGTTCAGTTCTGGTCATCTTACTATAGAATGGATATCAAAATGTTAGTATCAGTGCAGAGGAGGATGACTAAGATGATTCAGGGGTTGAGAAACTTGCCATACGAGGAAAGACTCAAACAGTTAAACTTGCATTCTCTAAAAAGGCGAAGGGTGCGTGGAGACATGATCGAGGTTTATAAATGGATGAAAGGCTTTAATAAGAGAGATATTCATAAGGTTTTGTTGGTAAGAGAGCCGGGTAGGACACGAAATAATGGGTTTAAACTGGATAAATTCAGATTCAAGAGGGACATAGGCAAAAATTGGTTTACCAACAGGGTTGTGGATGAGTGGAATAGGCTTAGCAGTCATGTGGTGAGTGCCAATACAATTGTCACATTCAAAAATAGATTAGATAAATTCATGGACAGCGACACTAGGTGGGATTAGATACACGGGAGCTTAGGGTCAAAGGAACTGACTTGCATAGGCCTACCGGCCTCGTGCAGATTCCAACGTTCTTATATTGGGAACCAAACCGGTACCTATAGAACAACTGGTCATCCCAGACAAATACGTCCCCGTGACGCTTAAGCTGGTCCATAACACCCATTGCGGGTCACCCAGGAAGAGACAAGACGCTATCTGTCACCAGACGAGAATTCTACTGGCCCACATTACGGGTTGATGTAGAAAAACATGTCGCACATTGCGTCGTTTGTGCTAAGCACAAGGGGTCCGTAAAAGGGCCAGCACCTATGTTGCAATACCCAGTACCAGAGGCGCCATGGGATGTTGTTAATATAGACTTATTACAGCTCCCCCAGAGCCAACATGGTTCGCGCTACTTATTGGTGTGCGTCGACCAGTTCTCTAGATTTCTAGTTCTAGCGCCTCTCAAGGACAAGACAGCCACACGCGTGGCCCATGCCCTCGTGACTCACGTGTTGTGTCCACATTCGTCTCCTCGAATTCTTTTGAGTGACAATGGCACCGAGTTTAGGAACTCAGTATTGAGCGAAATAAGCGCTCAGTTTAACATCACGCAATCCTTCATCACAGCTTACCACCCAGCTGCTAATGGGTTGGCGGAGAGGGCTAATAGGAAAATCTTACAGGTCCTCAGGCCTATCGTGAACGATCTCCACGATAACTGGGAGGATTGGCTATCGCATATAGCCGCTTCCATAATTACGTCGGTAAACGACTCTACGGGGAAGTCTCCCTACTGCATCTTATATGGGGTGGAGAAACATCTTCCGTACGACTTCCTAACAATCCCTCAACAACCTCTCTACAACATTGATAGGTACGCACAACAGCAGATGCATATGTTTTCTAAGATACACTCCGATGTTAGGTGTACGTTAAAAGCTACGAAGGTTGAAATGATGTCAAAACAACACAAACAGGCCGTCCTGGTGAAATTAATAGAGGGTGACACAGTCATGATTAAGCAAGCGGAAATGAGTTCGAAACTGGGGGCTAAATTTGTGGGTCCTTACCGTATTGTTCGGAATGTCAGGGGAGATCGGTTCGAGGTTCTCGAGTCGAATAGTGGAGTCAGTCTAGAAGTTCACAGTGATCGTCTGAAAGTAATTCCCTCACCTTTGGACCTTGATATTGGTAATTCCCCCTCAGAGTCAAATGTTCAACAAGATAATCCCAACACCCATAGCTATAACCTGAGACCACGGGTTTAAATACTTCATTCCCACCACTTTCAGATCATGATGTTGCGTTTTCTGATCATCTTGTTGTCCCTCGGCTCCCTGCTTGCAACGACACCCATCCACCTGAAGCCTGGTGCCCTCACGGCACACATAGGAGAGGTCTTCCTCATAGAAGATGTGCTCCTCATAAAATATCCATATACTTCCTTGACCAACACCACGGACACAATCAGGATAGTATCAGAAAAACTACTCGGCATGGCAGACGCCATACGGGCTACCAAGACTAGGGAATCAAAGGCACCTTCTAGTACCAACTCTCTGAATCTTTTTCAACTACTGGAGGATAGGATTCTGTTCCTACGGGGAAAAGTTGATGAGGTAGACATGGATTATAATTTTCACTCAGTTCACTCTCGGGTAAAAAGGGGGTTGCTCAACATCGTTGGGCCCGCCTCAAAGTTCCTCTTCGGTACGGCAACCGACGAGGACGTACGCGATTTGCGGGACCACTACGCTCATGTACTTTCCTTTGCTGCCCGAAATCGCAGGGTGATCAACGCCAATTGTAGAAAACTTGCGCGGTTGCGTTCTAACATTGAGGAACTGCTGGAGCAGACAAATAAGATGGTAGAGGTTATCAACATAGTTGTCAAATAGATCGCCCAGGTGAATCAGTTTCTCCTCCTAGATCCGGCCTTGCATGTATTGGACAACGTCATTAACTCTGTCGCAACGGCAAATCAGCAGGTTATTAGCAACATGGTTGATGCGGCGCACGGTAGATTCACACCTGCCTTGTTCCCTCTACATGATTTGAGAACGACTGTCCATATCGGGTATCAAAATTATAGCCTCACACCTTTATTCAACCCAGACATGAGTCAATATTTTTACCCTTTGGTTGAGTCCAGCCTCACCCCCGATGCCATAATCATTCATGTTCCATTTCAGACGGCGGACGTGTTTGAGGCACACGAAATTGTCCCGTTCCCTTTTTCAGCTAAGGACAGTGTGTTAGCCCTGGACACGTCCCCGTCTCTTGTTCTAATCGCGAAGGATTTCGCTCTGTATTCAATGGGTAGCTACTCACTCTTGCAATATTGCAAGGAGACGGTCTTCGGGCGATTATATTGCTCTGCGTCTCTCTTTGCCTTCCTACCAGTTCGGGGAGGGGTATGCGAGATCGCCCTCACCCGCGTGAACGCGTCTGACGCTCTTTCCCTGTGCCCTTACAAGCAGCTACCACCAACACCTGTTTTCCATAAGAACTTTCAGGGTCTGCATTATTTCTATTTCCCTCAGTCCTTCTATGTCTCAGTCATCTGCCCGGAGGGTAAAACTTATCAACGGGCTACTGGTTACTATGCCATAGCGGAAGCATGCTATATCCGCTCCACTAACATAACAACGTACCCGTCCCGGATCCGTCTGGTTTTCACGGCCAATATTTCCCATCGAGTGTTTCCTCTACGGTCTCTCGATAACATTCACTTCTCCAGCATCTCTTATGTGACTAATTCCCTTAATTCATTGTCTTTCGCAAACAAAACGGAGTTTGCGGAAACCCTGGAGGAAACGCTGCCTGAATTCCTGCATCTCCCCTACCTGTACCCTGGATTTTTTGTACCAATGTTTCTGATGTTCGTCAGTCTCGTCGTCATGTGCTACCTTATTAGGAGGAACTCTGTCCTGCACGATTATTTGGTTGTGCAGACACGGCGACTGGATGCAGGAAGACCACTGGCAAGGTAGTTTTTCCTTTTCTCAGGCAAGTCAGCGGACAGAAACCTGGCATTCCCCTGCTCCTATACTTAACATTGTACTATGTTTCACTATTGTATGTTTCACTACTGTATTTTTTTTTAGGAGCTAGATGAACGTTTCATTGTCTGTAACTATGCCAGTTGATAGCTTTTCTACATGTGTCCTTATATTTATCTTTTGAGAGATTTCTTATGTTTCATGTCGCACACGTTGTGTTTTACCTCTCACTATTTATATTATAACTCCACATATGTTCTTACATAGCCAGTGTTTTATTGTAATTGTATCATAGGCAGTCTGCTTGACAAACTGCTATTTAGAATTTTATATATCGCGAGGTCGCGATCACTGGTAGGTGACCGAGCAGTGTTATAGTAGGATATCAATGTATTATTATTATTATTTAATATCACCACGAATTAGGCATACAATTGTCAATGGAAAAAAAACACGACAGATAGATCACGCCACCTTATAGGAATGTCGTCCGTCAGTGTTTACCGTCTCAGTTTTGTATACATCGCATTTCATAGTGCGTGGAGGTCACCATGACGTACGTGACCAATTGTAACAATTATTTTCCAACCTGTAAATCGTCACTCCTTCACGAGAGTCCGACTGACACACAACGGAGTCGCTCTCGCTACGACGCTTCTTGTACATATAGGCCACGGATATAATTCGCTTTAAGGAAGCTGAAGTCTTAATCAACGCCCTTTAAACGCCCCCGGCAAGCCCGTTACAAACAACGAAAAGAACGATATGCTAGTGGTTCAGAGAACAGAATATAACTTCTCATTTGATAACGCTCATTAAGTGCGATACGATTTTTTTTTTCGTGTGTGTATTGATTAAATGACTTCGTTGATGAAAAGTATTCCAAAGATTATTCTATTCCTCTTCAATAAAGTGATGTCCGCTATTCTCGTCTTTTAATCAATATGAATAAAGAATCATCTCAACGTTTGACATATTAGCTGTTTTATGAACGTGAAAATGAAAATTCATGAAAATCCAATTAATTTTGTTTTTTCAACCTTTTTGAAATACTTAATGTGAGAGCCGACAGCATCTAAGAATAAGAGCCTAATTATGCAACATAAAACATGTATCATTTAACAAATATCAAGTATACTAAGCAAAGAACACTATCAACACAATAGCAACAAACACTGGCCTCTCACTCTTTCATGAAACAAATAACTGATATCTCAAGCAATTTACTATGTCAACAATAGCAACAAACACTGGCCTCTCACTGTTTCATGAAACAAATAACTGATATCTCAAGCAATTTACTATGTCAACAATAGCAACAAACACTAGCCTCCCACTGTTTCATGAAACAAATAACTGATATCTCAAGCAATTTACTATGTCAACAATAGCAACAAACACTAGCCTCCCACTGTTTCATGAAACAAATAACTGATATCTCAAGCAAATTACTATGTCAACAATAGCAACAAATAGTATTGCCTATCACTGCCCACTATACATATAACAGCATCAATAGCAGCTGTCTCCATCATATTTCCCATTCCTGTTAGCAGGGAACGGGAGGGTGGGCTGGGTGGCAGGGAGGCAGCCAGGTAAATATGTACAGGTAAAGGTGGCGTAATTGGCAGCATAAAACAATGAGCATGGATGTGCTATCAGTTAGAGAAGTATCAAGGCACCTCTCCATTCGAATTTGATCTCTTGTGGACACAACTCAATTTGCTTATGCAAGAGCAGCGCTATGCGAGCTTTTTATTTTCCTTTCTGTTTCCTTTGCTATAAAAAAAAAAATAATAATGATCATAAAAGAAATGTATTTTAGAAATAATTATGAGAAGAGTAGTACTTCATTATTTAGTAGTTAGTGGTCAGTATAAGATTACATGCATGTAATGTCACCTGTTGCAGATTGAAGGTGTGTCTGCGGCTGACGCAGGCATCTACCAGTGCCACGTTCCCGTCAGCTTGGAAGAGGAGGAGCTCAAGGTGGAAGCCGCCCAGCCAGTTGTGGTAAGATTTTAATGTTGGATCATTTTCTTAAGAGGTGGACGAATGTGAGTGTTTCTTTCCAGGAATAGATCGGTAATGCCATTATTTTTATCTGGGAAGCCTGGAAAGGGTTGAGAACTTGAGAGATATAGCAAAGTTAAGGTTCAAATGCAAAAAGAAAAGTTTTAGTTGGTTCATATCTGCCATATGCCATCAGATCAATATCATGGCTTCATAGCTTGCCACTTAAAAAAAAGAGGACTTGGATATACAATAACGTAAAGGTTTATATGCAAAAATAGATTTGCCTAAATTATTAGTTTCATACCTTATCAAAGCCTTCATGCCAATATGAATCATGCCTATATATCTTAGAAACTTGAACAAATTACTCATAAATATAAGACCAAAAAAGTTTAATTCAGTTCGAAAACAGATTAGCCTACATTATAATGTTATTGTTTCATACCTCGAAGCCTTCAGGTCAATATCATATCTTGAAAACTCGACAAAAACTAAGAAATAAAAAATAAGTTTATATGCAAAAATAGCCTAGCCTACATTACATTTTTTTTTTTTTTCACATTTCGTCAAAGCCTTCAGGTCAACATGAATCATTTCTGTATAACTTGGAAACTCTAAAAAGGACCAATGGCCTCTTTCACAGTTCGCCATGATGTGTTAGTAAACCTGCAAATCAACACCAAAGACTTAGAAAATTCATTGCGTAGTGTTTTGTGTTCATGCACAGGTTAATACTTCTGAGGAAATCATACAGGACATCTCTTGTGTGTGGTGCTGCATCGAAAACCTAACCATTACGGAGTGTAAAAGACTAAAGTTTCGTTCGGGCGATTACAAAGCCACTACGATGGACTGTGGAATTGGCTCTAAGAAATATAACAACCTGAAATTTTTGTTAAGAGCAAAAATAGCCTACCGTACAGTCGTGGGACACAAGTGTTGACACAGTTTCCAAAAGGTTTCGGACGCCGCTAGCGAAAGACGGCAACTATCCAGCAGAGCTGGACGACGCGGGTTCGAATCCCCACGCTACCACTCGGATCTTTTGGTCACCGCCGAGTGGCTTAAAACTACACACATGCTGTCCTGAAGACCACCCATCAACCCGGACTCTAGAAGAAGCCGTCCAAGCGAATCAAGAACGAGTTCCGGGGGCAGCATGAGCCAATGCAAGATGGCGCCACTATAAACACTCGCCTGCGCCAGAACGGGCTGGGCCGACCATCAGGCCCCACCTGGAAGAAGCCTTGGGCCGACCATCAGGCTCCACCAGGAAGATGCCTACCGGCGCAACAGGCAACGACGGAAAAAAAAAGCTACATTCGATTTATATGTGACGTATGTGTGTGTGTGTGTGTGTGTGTGTGTGTGTGTGTGGTGTAAGGAGCAAAGAGTGTGTGTGGGTGTGAGAGAGATATTACTTAAGGAAGGCGCCAGGGGTATATTTTTTTA
>NW_026111798.1:269522-349522 GCF_024679095.1 Eriocheir sinensis
CTCCTGCCCCTTCTTCTTTTCATACCATATCATTCCTTGATTCTCTTCCATCAAAGCTTTTCAGATCATACCTCATGTTGCTTTTTTTTCCAGTGGACTTCTGTGGCTTTTAAGAAGCTTAAAGGGACAGGTAGAGGGGTGAAAGGAGTGTCTATTTGTGTTGAATGTTAGGGATAGAGGGTGTCCTGAGAGGGGCGGGAGTCGTGAGCTATGTATAGGGGTGGTGATACCTTTGGGTTTAACGAGGCACTGTTTTGTGTATAGCAGAAAAAAGTAGGTAGGAGGTAGGAAGATGGGCTGCCTCTGTTAACTCTCCTTCTTATAGTCTTTCCTGCTTTGTATTGCTGCCTAGTGTGAATCGTTAGGTGATAAAATTGTTAGCTTAAAATTAGTAGATTGAGGTAGGAGGATGGCGTAGTGTGATGATGTGAAATTGAGCTTTTTAGTGTAATACGTAGATGCTGTGTGTTGAGGGTAATCTGCCTTTGTGTGGTTAGAAAGGCACAGGAAAAGGTAAAAGAATAAATGGAGGAAGAAACAGGAAGAGTTGAAGAGGACGGAGAAAGAGAGAAGGAAAAGAGAGAGGTGGAAGAGATAGATGGGTCAAGATGATGTAAGTTGAAGGAATAGCTGTTTGTGGCTTTTAGAGGAGAGTACACGAGTTAAGGGAAAAAGAAAAGCTGTTCTTGTTTATAGTGCTTCTTAAGGAAAAGGACGGAAGAATAATGGTTAGATAAGGTGCTGGAAGTGAATTAAATGGCGGGGACTTACTGGGGAGTTGGAAGGGGAAGAGGATGCTGGGGATAAGATGATGTATATGTGAAGGAGAAGGATTGAGGATGCTGCCTCCATCTCTCTCTTCTCTCTCACGCATGAATGAGAGGAAAATGTTAATTGAAATATGGCACTTTCTCTACGTAGACTTTGAGGAGAATCGCCTCGTCCTGTTGGTGTAATGGAGGCGTTTGTTACTCTTTGTACGCGTCATTCCCCTGCGCCCTATACAGGCGGCCTTAGGACGCCTCGCTCCTCGTGTGTTTTGTCTCCCCATGCTGCGTAAATGCCCCAAAGTGCGGTAGTATTTAGTCTCAAATGGTCTGACGCTGATATCGCGTGATCAATTTTTTTTTTACATCGCAGCCTATTATGCCGTGAGGCTTCCTTCGCTGGTGGGTCCTAATGGTCGGCCCAGCCCGTTGTGGCACAGGCGAGTTTTTATAGTGGCGTCATCCTTCATTGGCTCATACTGCCCCCAGAGATCATCTTTGAGCCTCCTTGGAGAGGCTATCTAGAGTCCGCTGATAGGTGGTCTTCAGGCAGCATGTGGGTAGTCTTAGCCACTCGGCGGTAACTGAAAATCCCAGCTGTGTACCGCCTAGGATTCGAACCGACGTCCCTCCTGGATCTCCTGAACACGCTACCACTCAGCCATGAAAATTATTAATTTCTTACACCAGGCTACCTAACATGAAATCTTTATCAGCAGTAATAAAGCAGTAGATACAGAAACAATAGACTTAGTATTCTGTTCTAATATTTAAAAGTTTTATACAATTTTATGTAGGACAAAACCTGCCCACATGCTCCCCAAAAAACATATCACCACATGGATTTTCCAAATAGCAAATTTGATGTCTCCGTGAACTTTTTGCGCCTCGCAGCAATCTTCAGCCTGTCATACGAGTCTCAGGAATGGAATATATCTAAATAACACCTGACAACATTTCTTGAAAGATATTAAAGAATGAGGTCTTGTATATTGAATCAGTGGGATGTTCCACTGTCTGGTACATGTCATAAATCGGTGAAATTTAATTAAATTTATTCTCTCTTGCCCTCTGGATCCCTCAAGTCATCAGCAGCCGCCGCCTTGTCATCTACACTGTCCAATGTAACGAGACCCGCTCCCTTCACTTCCTCTAATAACCACTCCACGAACTGCGTCCCTTTGAGGGGCGCGGCGGGATGAATGACCTTCCCGCCGGGGAGCTGCGTGGGGATCTCTGGCCCCAACCATTTGTCTTTCTCCCTCCTCTGCCCTTTGTGAAGGAGAACGTTCGTTTGTGAAAACATTTAAGGTGCTTCTTGGAGGCGAATAAGTTTTACTGTGTAGCCGCAAGTAGAATTGAGGATGATCTATTCTAGTTATCTGGAGTTGGTGAAAGAGAGAGTAGTTTTTTGGGGTCCTCCGATGCTTCCTTCCTAATAGCCTTGTAGGCACCTCTGTGACCTCTGTTAGCAAGGATTTGCTATTAGGGATCAATTCAGAGAAGCGCACTTCCCTGGGTCGAGTACCTTTCAGAGGAGGTGATTGCTTATGCAAAGTGTCATTGGTGATAGCTTGGTAACAATTATTAACCAGCTGTTGCTTTCCCGTCAGTGGGCGCAATATATTGATGCCTCCGTAAAAGTGTGGAAACGAGCCTTTGTTCTTCATCCGGTCGTCAGATAGGATTCTTTTACAAAGAAAGGAGGCACCTCAATTCTTCTCTCCTCACGCAACTGTAAATAAAAAGCTGCAATATTATAATTTCAGGGTAGGCGGTGGTCGAACTGGTAGCGCACTGGCCCACATTCACCGCGTGATGGACGACGGGTTCGAATCCACACGCTACCACTCGGATTTTTCAGTCACCGCCGAGTGGCTTAAAACTACCCACATGCTGTCCTGAAGACCACCCATCAACCCGGACTCTAGAGGAAGCCGTCCAAGCGAATCAAGAACGAGTTCCGGGGAGCAGCATGAGCCAATGCAAGATGACGCCACTATAAACACTGCCTGCGCCAGAACGGGCTGGGCTGACCATCAGGCCCCACCTGGAAGAAGCTCTTTGGCCGACCATCAGCCCCACCGGGAAGATGCCTACCGGCGCAATAGGCAACAACGTAAAAAAAAAATAATAATAATAAAATAAATAGAAAAAAAAAAACATTGATAAAGAACACCAATTCCAGAGTTGCATGATTTTTCCAACCCTGAAAGCGTTTAATTCGCAAGAAGGCAAAAAAAAAAAAAAGAATGCCAGTGTTTCGTTAAAGTTGACTATCACCTTTATAGAAACCAAATACGACCTTGATCGTATTTTTGCGTCGTAAGCAGCACCACACAACCAGCGCCATCATAAAGTCATCTCCGGGATTGGCAAGACGAAGAAACGGATTAAAAGACGCACATGCAGTATTAACTTCACGCTAGTATTATTATTTTTTCTTCTTCTTTTTCCAGTGGATGTAGACGCGAAGCGACACACACGCACACACACACACACGCACACGCACGCACACACACACACACGACATACAACCCCCCAACCCCCCACCCATATACACACACGACCCCCCACACACACACACACACACTCCCTCCACACACTTACACACTCACCCACACTCATGGTCGGAACAATGCATAAATTCCCCTTTATCAGGAGACCAAAGACTCGGGTGGACCCACTTATCCCCCAGAACACACTAGTCTCCCCTGAAACCCTCCCCTAACTCCCCCTCCCTCCCCCTCCTTCATCCTCCTCCTCCTCCTGACCCCCTCGCCCCGCAACACTGAAGAGGGAAACTTTTCCCGTTCCCTGCCATCCTCCTTTGCCTCCTGACTTCCAATTACACACTCAAGCGTTTTTCCCCCAAGCCAGGGATTTATGTGCTTAATGGCCATCCCAGTATTCCATTTCGTCCCTCTAGGGAAGTTAGTTTCCGGGGACTCTGGATTGGAGGGACGCAGCCAGCTTGCCCATGACCCGGCTGCCGGCATGGAGCCTGGACATGAGGGAGGGAAAAGAGACAGGGACGGAGATAGAAGTGGCGGTGAGGCTGTAGGAAGGAGATGGAAGGAATGGAAGGGTCTGGATTGGGAGGAAAGTAACAGAGAAAAATAGAGATAAAAGTCGTTGTGATAATGGAGAAGAGAAGGGAATTTGGAGATGAAAAGGGAGGGTGCAGGTAGGGAGAGAGTAACGTGAGTGAAATAGTGAGCGAGATAGAAATAGAAGTGGTATTAGAAGTAGTAGTCAGCCGGAGGGTAAATAATTGAAGGGGGGGATGTAAGGGGACAGTGGAGAGGAGAGGGAATGAGCCTGAGGGGAAAAAGGGAGGGGGATATATATGGATGTGGCGGGGGAGGGGAAGGGGACGAAAGAGGTACATGAGGAAAGGAAAAAGAGATGAAAGACATATATTGATGTGATAGTGAGGCTGAAAGGGAGGGGGATAGAGGGAGAGAGGGAGGGAGAGAGAGAGAGAGGGGGGGATAAGGGAGGACCACAAGCTGTTCAGACTCCCTAATTCTTGCGTTAATTGGTTGGCTAAAAGCGGAGTCATTATTGTCAGACCGGTAATTAATTTGTACTTTACAGGCATCCGCAGCCACAGCCGCGGAGGGTCGTGACGGGGAGCGGGGGACGAGAGGGAGAATAGGAGGAGGAAGCGGGGATCCCACACGTCAGGAATTTCGCTGGGCAAGCCGTGAGTGTTCCTTCGCTCGTCCGCTGATAAGGATGCGTGTGGGTAGTTTCTTTGGGGACGGAGGGAGTGGAGGAAGGAAGGAGAGATGGGGAGGGATAGGTGTGGGTAGTTACTTCAAGGGGGGTAGGAGTGAAGGAAGGGAGGAGAGTGGGAGGGAGAGGAGATGGGAGAAATTGAAGATGGAGGTTGTCAGTAAGTATGGAAAGGAAGGGTGAGGTTCTGTGTGGAAGGAATGAGTGGGAGGAAATGTTGAGAAGTAAAGGAATGAAGGGCGGAAGGAGAGAAAAGGGAGAGACGAGAAGAGAGAGCGAGCTGCTTCTCATGGTGAGGGTAGTGGATGGGAGTGTTTAAAAATGGAGGGAGGAGGAGGTAGAATGGCAAAGAGAAGGAGAGATATGAAAGATTGAAGATGGAGGAGAGATTAAAGGGGCAAAGGGATTGTTTCTTGCGGCAAGGGATGAAACTGGGGTGGAAAGGAGGGAAAGAGGGAGAGTAACTTGGGAAGGTAGAGAGGGAGGGAGGGAATGGGAGATGATGATAAGATGAACTGAGAGATTCTGGATGGGGTTGATATAATATTGAGGACTGGGTGGCGTTTCTTCCTCTGTGCTTGGAAGAAAGGAGGGAGAGAGATAATAGGAAGTGAGAACCTGGAAATGGAGAAATGGATGAATAAGGAAGGGGAAGGGGCTCTTTTTATTTGCCTTATATGGTGGAGGAAAGGAAGAAGAGGAAGGGAGTGGACATGTGACTGAAAACTGAGAAGAGGTGGTTTAGTAAAGTTGAGAACATGTTACTGGCTGTGCTTTAAGAATATGTGGCCATGAACTTTGAGGACGTATCTCTCAAATGAACCTCTCCCGGAAGAATGACGGAATGAAACCAGGCAAGGATCTCTGGTTCAAAATATCCCTAAATACACTCCAAAATTATACGAACAAAAATATCATCTTGCTAAAGGTTGACTCCAAGCGTAGGAGACCAAAAACACCAGAGCTTGCAGGCGCGGTGTGCAAAAACAAAGTTATAGCAGAGAAAGAGCAGCCATCCATCGCGCCGGGGCAGGAGTCTGTAGGAGGGAGAGAGAGGAGGAGGAGGAGGAGGAGGAGGAGGAGGAGGAGGAAGGGGAAATTAAGGTGCAAGGACAAACAAGAGGCGGAGCGGGGCGGCACAAGCAATAGCACGTCGACTCAATAAAATCAGCGAGCCTAATGGATTGACAAGCTCGAGCGAGTGCAGTCAATAACACTCGTGAGAGGAACTAAACTGTCTCGAACTTGAGAGAGACAGTTCAGCCAATACGGAAATCAATTAACGGGCCAACGATATGGCGGCACACCACTATTAAAGCTCCCATCTGGCGGCGCCCCGCAGCCCCACAATTGTGTGTGTGTGTGTGTGTGTGTGTGTGTGTGTGTGTGTGTGTGTGTGTGTGTGCTAGTCTGTTTTTTGCATCTGTATATGACTTTTTCTGTAATTGTAAGTTAATGAATAAAGTTAGTCAGTCTATCAATCAATTAATCAGCTATCTGTCAGTCAATCAATCAATCAGTTTATCTATCTTTGTTTATGTATATGTATGTATGTATCTATCTATCTATATCTATTTATTTAAAATGTGTTATAGTGAGGAGCGAAGAGGGTGGGTCCGCACGTGTGGTATGTATGTGTGTGTGTGTGTGTGTGGGTGGGAGGTGGTGGTTGGGGGGGGGCGACTTTGTGTGGGTGTAATTTACTCGAGCTTTTTCCCCACTCCGTTTCGTTCAGTTCGTCTTGGCAGGATCCGGCGAGTAATTTACCGCCGCAGGTAATTTCTCACTGTGGATTTAGAGGATAATTACACGCGGCATTAGAAAGCAGCGAGGTCGGGAAAGTCTCGAGAATGGCAGTGCTTAGGAGGAAAGGAAGGAAGAGAGGGAGGGAGGAATGGAGGAGAGGAGAGGAGGAAGAGATCTGTTGTTTCCGGGAGTGGGAGTGGGAGAGGGAGGGAGAGAGGGGTAAGGCAGTGTGTTGGCTTGTTGCGAGATTTATATTTTTCTCCCTAATTCGTTTGTTATGGCGTGCATTTGTTCAAGTTGGTGCACACGAGATTTATGATGACGCATGTGCAGCTTAAGTGTCGTTTGTAATTTTCCACGAGTGTAAATATTTTCCCCGTGTGTGGATTTACCGCGCGCCTCTGCATCACCGGCGCTGAAGAGGCGATGATTAGCTGAGCCCGTGTCCGCTGCAACATCCAGCAACTCGCCGTCACACTGCGTCCATCCTTACGCCCTTCCGATGCATCCACACTTCCCTCTGTCAGTCGTGCATGATCTAATGGAATAACCAGGTGTTGGTCCATGCGTCGCAGCGTGAACCGAGCTGGAATTTTGTTTCAACTTACACTACAAAATACGAGTAGTAGTATAAATCCAGTCGAAAAATGTAGGTGCATCAGTTTCTGAAGTAAATTTGTTTATTAATTAGTGTATTAATTAAGTATTCATAGTGTTGATTAACTAATTTGATTCCATTCTTACCTTGGTACGGTATGTTTGACATTAATCGATATTATTTTTCACAGGCATGGAAAACCCTCCAAAGACTGAAGAGAAAACAGCAACAGAAAATCGGTGTGACTTCTACAAGTTCCTCTTCAAAAGTGGCCCAAGTTTCAAAGAGTAAAACTTCATTCATAATTTAGTTCCAGAGTTGTCTCTTTAAAAAGTCACTTTGTAGAAAAGCGAAAAAATATAATGTTAGGTGGACTATTCCAAAGTTTGTCGGTAAAAGGGATGGGGGCTAAAAGTACTGGTAAACTTTTCCGTTATTTATGAAGTAGTCAGCGCTGGGATGAGAGCGTTGAAAGTTTAGTAGCGGGAGGCGAGAGGCGGGATGTCGTGGTTGACAAATAAGGAAATTAATTATTAAAACGGAGGTAGATCACATGAAGAGAGGAAACACTGCGGCGGCCTGTGAGTGGCTGAGGACAGGTGAACAAAGTTGGGTGGTAAGACAAATAGCTTAGGACATTAAATAATTATATGAAAAGTGGAGGCCACCCCCTCATGCCACATATGGGATGCGTACTTCATACTTCGAGGCACAAGGCCCTTTTTTTAACTGACGTCTTGAGTCCTATAAGAAAATAGTAAAAACATCTGAATTGGAATGAGCGGCTTTAACAATAAGTACAAATAGTCCAGTTCCGATCCTAATGACTCCCAGATAGAAAATGAAGAAAGGGAAAAAGGTTGACTGCTCAGTGGTATCGGAAAGGGTGGAGTTTTGTGGAGAACTGTCTTATTGAACAGTGGGGAAATTGAGGTTTTAAAACAAAGACAACCATCATCCATTACATTTTTTTCCGGATTTAATTTATTCAAAAGTATGGTTAATTCTTTTCTTCTAAAACACCCTATCTCATTTCCATAGCTATTCTTGGCCCTCCTTAGAGCCCCAATCACGTTTAGGATTATAGACACTTTGACTCTTCTTTGGGGCTCCCTCATAGTTCTGATAATAATAATAATAATAATAACAGTAACAATAATAATAATAATAATAATAATAATAATAATAATAATAATAATAATAATAATAATAATAATAATAATAATAATAATAATAATAATAATAATAATAATAATAATAATAATAATAATGTAATAGAACACTGAGTCGTTAACCCGCCTGTAGTGTTTATTCTGTGTTGTATTTTTCTTATTACGAATACTCGAAACACGTCCTTTCTTGATGTCCTGTTTGTGTTTCTGGAATACAAACCCGAATATGCACCAACAACACTTGCGGAAGAGCATTAACACCTGGTGATCATCCGGACTCACCTATCATTGTCCAGAAGTAGAAGTTGTCGTAGAAGGATTAAAAACACACACACACACACACACACAGTCTATTCAGATAGGCATTAATAACCTCCTTGTTTACTAACCTTTGATATACAATAATACCTATAGCTGGTCGATGAATCCCGCCGCAGCCTCCACCCACAGCCACATGATTGATGATTGCCCCGGACAAAGTATTTAATTGGTGGTCAGTGGATGCGCTGGAGGCAGGTTTATCGGTCCCGTTAATCCGAGCAGACCGCGGTGATTGGAGGGCCGTGCGTGTATGGGGTTTCAGGGGACGTATTGTTGTGGTTGTTACAGCTGATTGCACAAAACAGGACGCGAATTAAAGCGTTCGTGGCATCATTAGGGCGTGGGAGGAGTGGCCAGGGAGCAGCCCTTTAGCCCTTAAAAAGCATGGGTGAGGGGGAGGGGGCAGCAGGGAGGGGGTCTGGTAGAAATGAGGGAACAAAGTACGTAATGCAGTGTACATGAGAGAGAGAGAGAGAGAGAGAGAGAGAGAGAGAGAGAGAGAGAGAGAGAGAGAGAGAGAGAGAGAGAGAGAGAGAGAGAGAGAGAGAGAGAGAGAGAGAGAGAGAGAGAGAGAGAGAGAGAGAGAGAGAGAGAGAGAGAGAGAGAGAGAGAAGAAAGGGAAAGAAAGGGAAAGAAAGGGAAAGAAAGGGAAACAGGGAAAGAAAAAAAAGGATAGACAGAATGAGAAAAAGCAAAAAAAAAGAATAAAAGAGAAAAAACCAAAAAAGAGAAAGAAATAACGAGGAGAAAATGAGAAAGGAAGAACAAGAAAGAAAAACAAGCGATAGAGGAAGGAAGAGAAGAGACGTATTCTGGTGTATTTTTGTGCATGAAGAATATTACCACACGCTCCTCCTCCTCTCCCTCTTTCCCCCTCCCTCCCTCCCACACACACACACACGGCGATGATAATAATTAAACCTGAATTTGGAAACGGCATTATCATCGCTAAATGCATTACTCATAATTAAAAGACTATCATATCAGCTGCAAACCTTCCTAATGAGATACGGAGCCGCCGCATATTGCATTCTAATTCGCGACCAAACAAACGAGCAAACAAACAAACAAACAAAAATTACCATACATATTTGAACTTGACACACTGAGCTATAAAAATCCCTTGAACTGACATACTTTTTATATATTCAAATTTGACAGTGTATGGAAGCCTCTTAGTAATTACAGTCATCCACATTCATATAAGTAGGAGAGTAAAATATATCAGGCGGTTTTTTTTTTATGTTTAAAGAGACTTAAATGTTCACGAGTTTCATTATTAAAAGCTTGCATAAGAGAAACACGCAGCCCGGCGCCTCATTTCCGGGATTCGTAGCTAATGCGATATTCCGTTTTAGTGCGGGTGGAAAAGTGGGATTACTAGCGATAATGACGTTTCAAAATCAGGCTAAATAGTATTGTGAGAGCGAGCGAGTGCGTGAGTGAGTGCTGTTATGGGAGAGAGAGAGAGAGAGTGAGTGAGTGAGTGAGTGAGTGAGTGAGTGAGTGAGTGAGTGAGTGAGTGAGTGAGCGAGTGATTGATTGATTGATTGATTCAACTGACATGTAAGTAATATATACTTGAATGGTGAAAACATTACTCTATAAAGAGATATTCCTTCTATCAAAAGCAATATAGATGAAAGTCGTGCATCCAACACCTCTCTCTCTTGTATCCCCGTCTCAAAGGCTCATAACTTGAGCTCTCTATGCAAGCAGCACCCATTGATAGTTGACAGACAATCTTTGGTCTGTAACTCGTGTCCAACAGTTTTTATATTGGGAAGCATTTCTTGCGCCTCAGCTGGGCTTCATATCCTCAAAGCTGGGTGATTAGGTGATGTATTCAATTTTTATTATTATAATGGCAATGATTGTTAATCTTATTTATTTTTCTTACTTTTGGTGCCTTGAGACATTAATTTTGTTGAAAATTCAGCATGTTGGTGGGTAGCTGAGGCATGTCAATCTTTTACTGCTTTGATGTTGGGGAGGCTGAGGAGGTTCCACAGTACCCACTAAACTCAAGATTTTCATGTCCTTTTGCTACAGGAACGGTGGGGAGCTAAGCTGGAAAGAAGGCAGCAGAAGATAGAGCTTAGTTGATGATCAGCTGCATGGTGGTGACTGGCCAGCAAGGAGGAAACCGAGTCATGTGAGTTTATGTATGCTTGTTGGAATGAGGCGGAGTAGTCTACGGCGGTGCTCTTCAACCTCTTTAAAATGATATCCCCCACTTGTAGACATTGACACCTTGACAAAGCCTCTGCAACACATTATTTCATTTTCATATCTGATTTCTCCCCCTCCAAACAACAGCTGTCAACAGAGGCTGAAGAGCTCTGTGGCATATTAGAAGTAAACAAAATATCTGAAGTTGATGGTGCCCATTTATTGCATCAAAATTACAATGCATGTTATTAAAAAATGGGGTGCTAGAAAATATCATGACTGTTGTGATGCCAATAATGATGTTCTCTTAGTGTAATGAAGCATTATTATCAGAATAAATTCGTAGGAAATATGTTTGGCCTTGCTTTTTTAATTGATAAAATAGTCTTCTAGCTGTTTTATATCACAAGATAGGAAGAAAACCCCAAAAATTGTGCATAAAAGGGCTTATTTTGGGCTGAAAAAACTGTGCTAAGTCCAAAATACCTGAAAGAGGCTCCGGTGAAAAACTGGGAGCATTTTTTCTTAAATGAAACAAGAAGAGTGTCCCAGGAATGTGTTTATTATGCAGCTTTCTGAACCCTTTATATTACAGAGAACTTGCAACACTAATTTTTTAATATTTTCCTAAGGTACCACCAAGGGAGTAGGAATATTCAACTTGGTGTCCTTGCTCCTTCGAGGTGTGGTTCAGGGAGGATGCTGCCAGGCCTAACAAGCCACATCTGTACAGGCCTGGAGGGTGTTACAGGAGAAGAGGCTCATGGTCAGAAGCTACCTGTTGGGGAGAAGGGAAGATATTAGCTGACACTGGGCATTACGAACTTTGAACAAAATCAAATAAGATGTGAACTGTGATCATGTGTGTCTTGTAAATAAAGCTAAGGAGCACACTGTTGTGCATCTTTTAACACGAGAAACTCAAAATAATTCCTCCGGAGGCTGTTTTAGGTATTTACGAACCCATAATGGGGTCCTACCCATTTTCGTTGCAGGTGTTTAAGCAAAGTTTGTATATAACATAGGCACTACTGGTTTGACAATTTAAATGGAACAAATTTGCCAGGTATATATATATATACAGTTTTTCGGAATTATATAAAAATTCAAGCATTTTCTTAGAAAATTGCAAACACATGGAGAGTTTTAAAGACTTAGTCCAGTCACCATTAATTAATATGGCAACGCATGCTTAGGCCTTATAGACTATAAGTTGATGAACAATGAAACATACCAGATATTTTTGCAGGCTCCGAGAAAACCGAGGTGATAATTTTCAACAAGTTTTACTTGACGCTGAAAGATATATAAAATAAGCAAATATTAAAACGAGACTGTAATGGTATGAGTAGAGAAAGACAGCAGTGAAGTCACAGTAAAAACAGGAAGGAATGAGATACTAGGCCTGCAATAAAGCAGTGAAAAATCTCAAATAATACCCCTGAGTGCTGGCGCCTTCTAAGTAGAAAAGTGAGGGCAACAAACCAAATGAGCCACCAATGAGCGACAAGGTTACTGGACCAGAGCTCATTTCTGCGGCACTTTACCTGACACCCGTCCCCGCTGAGGACATGAAGGAAAGGTGTCCCTCTGACACATGTTGTAGCTGGAAACACTTTTAATCAACCCATTATGGCACATACTCATACTGTGTTTGTAGAGAACCTACAATATTGAAGTGCAAAATTTATAAATGGAACACCACTTATGCTCTATAAGCATCTGGCTTCAGCAGAAACAAAGCAGAGTGCCACAACTGTATGTATAAACCGACATGTGGCAAATCGGTGGCAAATCAGTTGGCAACATCAAGGTCAGTGACCTTGTTTTTGCTGATGATGCTGTACTTTTTGTGGAACTGATGGGCAGTGAAGCCACTGGATGTGAATGTCTCCTGGGCCAAAAAACAAAGTCCAGTCATTTGGAGGCATATTGGCTGACACAGTTCAGTCTGGTCAAGCGTGTGG
This sequence comes from Eriocheir sinensis, assembly GCF_024679095.1. NCBI lineage: Eukaryota > Metazoa > Arthropoda > Malacostraca > Decapoda > Varunidae > Eriocheir > Eriocheir sinensis. The sequence continues at coordinate 282,007 of NW_026111798.1, forward strand.
TGAGGACATCAAGGTCACCAAAAGTTTCACATACCTTGGTAATGTAGTTCGTCACCAGGCAGTCACTCGACGGATTGGTCTAGCCCACGGTGAGATGGCTAGAGTAGCTGCATGGAGGCTTGCTCAGGGGGCCCATCAGAGGTGGAGGTGGTGAGTGATGTAACGCCCCCTGGAGTATGTTCATTGTTAGTAGTAGTTCACTGGTCACCTGGCATCACCTCTGAATCCACATCCTTTTTAATTAAAAGGTCCACAATGTTTATACTGAATTGCATTGGCTCAATATGATCGACAATACCAAACTATGTTTACTACAGTATGACCGAAGAATAAAGTCACCCTCAACCCCCTTGAGCCAAGTAACCAAACTGAGAACATAAAAACTAGCGGATGAAGAGAACCCAGCATCGTAGGCAATGATGATAATGTGTGTACAGGTTTGTTTTCTATATGTATGTGATATTTGTCTTGTATTTATTCGCAATCTCCTTAATATATAGCCATAATTCTCTTTTCTTCCCAAGCCTCCTTCAATATTCGGTGCTGTTTTGGTATGTTATCTACCATGTGTTTTCTGTTTTGGTATGTTATCTACCTTCGAGTAGTTTAAAACTAATTTATTCGTCAAATTAAAACGTGATTGGAGTAAAAACACCCGAACAGTTCAAGTAGAGTAGTTTAAAACAATTTATTCGTCAAATTAAAAAGTAAAAATGAGGAAATTCACAGCCACTCATCGAAAGGCATTCCTTATATCACGGAGAAATGCCACAAAAAGGTAATCAGCATCATGACGGAGTACTCGCCTGCAGTAGGTGTCTCGCGCATGGTTTTCATAATTTTGGTCTTCGGTCGAGCCACATCTTTCTATACCTTGAGTACGAGCTCCCGTACCTCGATCCACATAGTTCTCCTGGTGATTGACCGTACTGTGGACGTTCATCCACCAGGTGTCTTTTACTTTATTTTATCATTATTATTTTTTTCTAGCCTTCAATGTCCTCAACTATTTTTCGCTCTTTTTTTTCCTACTGCTAAATCTCTACACTCTGTCTGCCTCATTGTAAGACACGACTGAAACTTCAAAGAATAATCTGATGCCCCTCCTGTGCCTCGTTTGATAGGTCTATCGATCCTGTGGTACACTAGTGAACAGCGGCCGCGGTGCTGGGACGGTGTTGCTCTACAGTACCAATCTGAACGCTGCAAGCTGGAGTGGGAGTTGTAGTCCTTTGTCGTGCCTTCCGCGTCACACAGCGCGGCAACGTGATTCCTAAATATTTAGTTTACGCTGCACGCTGACCTAAATGAAAATAAATATTGAACACTTGTCAGCCTCGTTTTTGGCGTAAAATTCAATCCTAACATTTATCCACTTTGCGTCACTGTTACGCCCGGTGTTAAATGGAAAATACTATGTTGGGATTAAATTACGTCAAAAGCGAGACTGACGGAGTGGACACCGGTGTGCAGGCGTGTAATCATTGCGAAAATATATTTATTTAGAAATCCTGATTTAATTTAATTTGGACGATACTTCATGAAAGGACGATGAAGGTGGAAAAAGCAACTATTGTATTTCAAATTCCACGCAAATTGAGATAAAACAATGAGACACTTGCCTACATGAAACTTTAAATATGATATGTACGTTATTCTTTCATCAGACACACGACACTTTTCCCTTACTCCTGAGGCTAAGAAAGAGTAGATCTCAGTAAATGAACTCCGTAAAAGAACCTCGTATCTGAAGCTTCGAGAGTGGGGGAAGCTGGGTGAGAGGATGACTTCTGATGACACGCACCTATAGAACACGGGGGAGGTTGTGGTAAATGAAAATAAAAGTTTAATAAAAAGTGTCCCACAATAGAGATAATGGTTCTGATCGACCAAGTTATTTCTCACGCCTTGCCTTCATCCCGCGCTGCTCGGCGGGGGATTCCCAGCGGCGCCGCGGCATTAAAACTCCCCGCCAGGCAGCTGCGGCCACTCCGCCCGCCGGTGCTGCGGAGAGGCGCGCCTATTAATCCTGATTGGCTCGTTTTAACCCTAATGGAGAGCCGAATTGCCAATCAAAATATCAGTGACACCATTAACTAACCCAACGCCACGTCACCACCACCCACGTGCGAGAGAGAGAGAGAGAGAGAGAGAGAGAGAGAGAGAGAGAGAGAGAGAGAGAGAGAGAGAGAGAGAGAGAGAGAGAGATTGGTCATTGATAAGACTATAACCACTAATATTCCGCCTATAGTGTGTGTGTGTGTGTGTGTGTGTGTGTTAATACGGAGCGTCGCGCCTCACATCCCTGCCGCTCATGATCTCATAGTATCTCTTCAACAAGCCTCGTGCGTCAGTTTATAATTACATGAACACAATTTTTAACCTCTAATCCTATTGGCGACACTGCAACACCACTGAACTTGCCAAACGTGTCGGCAATCCAGATAAGTGCAATAGGAATTAAATTAGAATTAAACTGTGAAGTGACAATCTGTACTGACTTTTCATAATAATAGACTAGTGAAAAAGGAATTAAAATACAAATATGTCTCCAATTTCCATATATAATAAATCACTACGGGAACATCTTCTAGACAGTTACGAAGAAGGTTACTTTTCACCATATCAGGTTATGAAAAAATTGTAATATCTTAACTTCACTCGGAGGAGTACTCAGAAATGGTCAGCGTCCAAGAAAGTTTGACAAAAAATACAATATAAATGTATAAAGTTTTTCGTCTCATAACTTGCCTCGGCGGAGAGACTTGTCCTGCCCGGCTCGTGTTTTATTCAGAGCGGCGACGCGAAGCTCGGGATCAGAGATGTTTATTTCAGCGTATCATTAACCTTTGAAAATAGCTCGGAATTGCTTCAACATAAGTTTCTTCTTGATTTTGAAATGCATATCTTGTCCGTACCGAGTTCAGTATCCTCCATTTGTTATTGGGTGACCGAATTGCAAGGACGATTTCTGAATTTATTGCTACTCTGTTATCAGATCCACAACTTTATTTTGACAGGGAAGGTGTCTAAGGATGCGCAGTCGGCTCTCAACATCACGCCTAATTTATATATATTTTTCTTCAGATTAGATAGATGTCTTATGAACGTAAATCAAGACAACTGATATATGTTCGTTGCTTTGCGGCATGCAGTTGTTCTCCAGTCTGACGGTCTTGTATACGACAGTCACAGAATCCGGCCACATCATTTATTTCAGGAGCGCTGCATGACAAATGGTGTGTGCTCGAGAACTTCCTTCAGTCTTCTTTCTTCCCTTTCTTTGCCTTCCTTTCACTAGACACAGACCACTCCTTTCTCTTTCTCCTCGTTAACCACCACCACTTACTACTACTACTACTACTACTACCTTTTCATCATCCTCATCGTCATTATCATTATCATTCAAATCAAGTATTCAGCGTCGTCGGAGCCTCAGCGACGTGGCCGTATCCTATCGTACCTCACAAATCAGCGTGCTCTGATGCGTGAACTGGTTTATGTAATAGACACTCGAGGTCCATGCTACCCCGTGATGTTCCGCGGTTAATGGTACACAGCAATCGAAGCCAAGGTCAGTGGACTCAAATGTAGAAATATCCGTCCATCCTCCTCTGGCCCCTGACTTCCCATTCTTTATAGACTTCCATCATGAGGTTACTGGAAATAGAATTCAAATCATGCCGCGAACCTTCTCTCTTTGTAAAGGATCAAGCTTTCGGCACAACACGACGGCTGATCAAGATTAATACGGGTGCGCGTGTGTGTGACTGGATGTGACGCGGCGGCAACCCCAAGAGTAATGACGCTCTGATATCGCACAAATGGAAACACTGTTGGGAGGGCGCCGTTGTGGTGTGTTGACAAAGGCACGAGTACACGGGAGACAGAACCTAAGCGGGGTCAGCAACAAGCACAGCCAATATGCCGAGTACAATCACACCGCATTATTGGGGATCAGCGTGTTGTGTGAGAATGGTTTTGTGGAGGCTTGGATCAGTCTAGCCATAACCTAACGACGATGTACTGTGGTAGCCTTTCATATGAATTTGCTTGATTATTTAGGTCAAGGGCCACACCAAACACACCAAACGATCCTAAAGGGGATACACTAAACAAAACAAACGAACCTAAAGACGATATATTATGATAGCCTGTGATATGAATTTGCTTGGTTATTTAGGTCAAGGGCTACAGCAAACCTAAGTGAAGGGCACGGATACGGGATGAGTTCAACGGAAACGCTCGCCAGAATATTGTGCCTACGTAATACCTCAACTTTGCCTCTCCGTGACACGCTTCGTCAGCCTCGTGCGGGAACGGAGTATCACGCTGCGCCAAACTTATCACTATTACCCCCTCCGCGAGCGTCAAAATAACATATTCCTCTCCTCCAACAAAACCTCTTTGCTCGCCTCCCTAAGTTTGCCTTCTGCATACTTGAGGAGCGGAGGGGAAGGGGCCGTGTGGGGTGCCGAAGTAAGGGAGGATCCACCCCCCCCCCCCTATTCCTCCCGCGTCTATCCTCGCCAAGTGAATGGGTGAGGCTGTTTTTTGTGACTTTCTTTGGACAAGTCTTCATACATCGTCTTAACGGAAGCTCGCGCGCGCATCTCGCAGAAAGGAGGGAAAACGGAGAGAGAGGAGCAAAGGAAACGACAAAAGGGAACGGCGCTTGAGAGGACGGGTGGGAAAGGCAGAGGGAAGGACGAGGGGCAGAGGTAAAGAGCAAGACTAAAGGAGAGATGGAGGGGAGGACAGAGGACAACGGTGGAAGGCGAAGAGGACGAGGAGAGAGACGAAAGAAAGGACAGGGTTGGGAGAGGTGAAGAGCATCACCTTGCAAGTCTTTTTTCACTTTCGCGGTGATTTACTGGAATGGGCGGGAGGAAGGAGAGTAAAGAAAGCTGGATGAGAAAAAAGAGAAAAGGAAGGAGGAGAGCTTAAGAAAATATGGAGGAACAGGAAACAGAAAGCTTCTTGGCTAATGACGAGGCTGTCTTTGATAATATAAACTATTTGTGAAGCACTTCGTGACCCGCACCACAGATCAACGCATTGACCTCCTCATTAGGCTTCTGTCGCTACAGTGTAAAGGTTAATGCAAGTTTTTCAATAAGATCGTTTTCCCACTAGCTACGCATGCGGGAGTTTTGTTCCGGTGGTGGATGGATGGATTCAAGATAACTCCCGCTAATGTTGTCATGCATCACCCCTCTTGTTCTGGAAGACAATTATATCTAGTTATTGTGTTCATCTCCGGTGATCGTCTCTTTTCGGCATACAGAGGTTGAGTTGTTAGTGTTATCTTTTTATACTGCTGTGCCTTCAGTGATGGTATCGTTTTCGTGGCGCTTCGCTGTGCTCTCTAAAGTCTAAACTCTAAAGGATCTCTCTCTACGTCCATCTTACTATTGCAGAACCAGAACTGCGCTGTGTATTTCATGTAAGGACTCCCCAGTGAGTTATGCAAAGATAACATTACGCACAGAGGAGGAGGAGGGGGAGGGAGAGGAGGAAACGGAGCAGAAACTGAAGACACGACCCAAAGTAATCACGAACCCTTGTGAATTATTGACAGTATTTTTTTTATTAGTTCAATCAACATTAATTTCACTCTCGACATAATTTTGCTCTTGCCATGAATATTACATAGATATTATTATTATTATTATTATTATTACCACTACCACTACTACTACTACTACTACTATCACATTACTACTATTACTACTACTACTACTACCACCACCATCAGCACCACCACTGTTACTACTACTACCACTGAAACACCGAAAAATACAAATAAATCATAACCTCACTCAAATTTTTTCCTCACCCCGAGCTTATAACCTTGCTCGTGTGTCGTGTCGGGGGAGATAAAAATATCTTAATCCAGCAGCGAGTGAGCGAGTACGGCGATTGAACGCGAATCTGCACAGCAAAAATGCAAGGCTTTCAATGTTAGTCCGGCGGCATGAAAAAGGCTCACCACTTTGCATATCATTAACGCTCCGTGATTAAAGTTGAACGTCATTTCGGCAACAGGAAACTCAAAGCCTGACGAGGAGAACCCGGAATACAAAATGGCTCTGGAGACTTGGCCAACTTCGGGTAAATCGAAAAAAGAATGTCTGGAAAAGGTTAGAAGTGCAGCTTTGGCGTGTTTTGATGCGCGGGGAAGACTGGGAAAACATAACAAAACGAGAATTAAAAACTCTTAACGCATACTTCTCGGGTAAGCCTTCCAGTCAAGCAAACATCACCAACACCTTAGAAGTAAAGCATTTGCTCTTTTGCATACGCGGCGGAGACACGAGAAACGGCGATCAGAATAATATAATAACGCTTACTTCAAATCCATAGTTCTCGTGAGTCTTTCTTTCAAGCAAACAACTCAACACCTTAATCTCCTATCTTTTTTTTGGATGCGTAGCGAAATCACGAGAGAGAGATGAAAAGAAACCGCAAAAGCATTGACCCGAAGTAGATATCACGCATGCACACCCTTCACTCAGGTAAAGAGATCATCAACACCTTTGAAGTGAGGCTGCTTCCCGTCTCTATGCACAGTAGAAACCCGAAAATTAAAAAAAAAAAAATAACTACAAAAATGTTGGCTCTAAGGCAGGAGGCACAGTGAGCAGAGAGTCACGCAAGGATGTGAATACATGAACTAATTCTACGTTGTCTGGGTTCCACCATCCTACACCTTTAAACCATTAATAAGTAAATATTCCGTTTGTGACCCTCTCAGTCAGGTAAACAATGTCATTAAGCACCTCACAATGATACCTGTTATACAAACTAACACTTAAAATTTGAGAGCCTCTGCCTTGGATCTTTAGGTCTTACAGAAGTAGGTACTCCTCGAGATGCTGATCAAGGTGAGCACAAGGAAATTAGAAAAAAGTGAAAGCCATACTGGAACGTTGGCAAGCTAATATTCCGCGTGTCAGTCTCTCCCTCATGCAAATACACACACCAAACAACAAAGTACATTAAACACCAGCAAGTGATACGCGGCGAGATGATGTCAAGGCGTTTAGATAATAAGAATAATTATATATTATTGACACGTTTACCGCAAGTAGGCCATTTAGCGTGCAAGACACCCAGTCAGACAAATAATCACGAAAGAGCAAGCAAATCAAAGGCAAGACAAACAGGTGTTACGCGGCGAGACGGCGGCCAGGTGCGCTCATGAGAACACTATGTGACAACTAGTCGATGGGAGGAGGCGGGAGAACACGGGCCCGGATTTTATATTGTGCCGATTCCCTACCACACCGATTTCCCCGGAGGCGAGTTCCTTGTGAGACAGATTTCCTATGAGACCGATAATGTAGCCGGCAAGTTGTGGCCAATATTTTGCGGCGAGTAATATTAGGAAGACGCCACTCACTTCAGAACAGCCTCTAATTACCTCCTGACGCTCGGCTCTATTCCAAGGCGCATTTTGGTGATCATTTCCGCGAGTTAGAGAGGAGTTCGCCGCGAGGTTTGCCGAAGTCTCGTTTTAGCCGAGCACTCACTAGCTTGCCTTCCAACGCGTATCTTTGTGATGATTTCCGCGAGTTTCTGATGGGTTTGCCTCGTGATGCAAAACAAGTCTCAGTTTAGTCAGTCACGCACTCGATGCATCCCGTGAGTTTCCCTTGTGCAGCCAAAATATAGAGATAAGCCTTATTTTAGTCATCCACTGAATAGTTTACCTTCCAACGAGCCTTTCTGTGTTGTGCAGCCTTAATTAGCACGAACCTTATTTTTTTCTCCTCCCTTTCGCCAAAGACGAATTCTGAAGCAAGAGGTGCAGAATAAACTACATCATAGTCACGCAAGAGCTTGCCTTATACGGCCCAAAAATTACAGGCACCCTATTTTCTCTTCTCATTTTCGCCGGAGACAGGTTCTGTAACGACGCAGAATGAGGAGGGTGCGGGCGTGTGCATGGATAGCTTTCTTGATATATTTTCCTGCACGCCCCAGGTAGTGGAGGTAAGCTTTAATCCTCATCAGCCTGTAAACTGCTTAGCGTCATCCCCTTGCATCTCATTTCCAAGCCACACACTAAATCACCGGCGCTTTTTCCGGAATTACCAAAGGGCTGCACACCTGCTGCTGACACCACTATTGTTCATCACTAACAATGCAAGTTATTTAGTGAGGTGGATCTACTCGCTCTAGACCCCAATGTGTTTACAAGATTAACATAACGCCTCTTTTTGAGCGAGGGACATTGATCCAGGCTTTAAACAGCGGCTCCAGCAGCTGTCTGAGGAATTACGTAACCATCCCAGTCTCGCAATCATAATTATTTTTCGAAACGAATATAAAAAAAGATAAGTCCTCTGCACTTGCGAAACATATTGCGTAAAATCAGACTGCGGTTTGATTCTTCATGCGGATAACGACCACAAGATATATTGAAATTTGACAATATTGCAGTTGTATGAGGAATGGAAAAGGTTGGTTGACTGACGCAGATCAGAGCAAACCTACTGGCGCAGAAAGTTGTCTGTCGGTCGAGACTGGAAATACTTGATGAATGGATGACAAACTGTTTCAATCACCAATTTAACCGGATGCTGCGGAAACAAGAGAAAAAAAAAAAAAAAAAAAAGAGAGAGAAAAGTATGTGTATAAAAAGTATCATAAATAACTTTTTCTTTATATTTGCAGCCAATTGCACCGGTAGGTCTTCTTGTGGGGCCATGGTGATTGGTTTCAGCCTGTTAGTGGCGCGGCCGAGGTGTATTGATCGTGTGCGGTGGTATATGACTTGTTCGGCCTATGTTGCTCCCAATGTTCCTCTTGGGTTAGGTTGCTTAGTTTAGGGTTGATTGATAGCAGACTTGCCACTCAAAACATCGCATTTATCAGTTCCAGGGCCCAAAACTTTCTTACCCACAGATAACGAAATACCTGTTTAAGTCATCGTTAAAAGCATTAATTATTGACGTTTGTTTGCGATAGCTGTGACTCAGAAACCGGAAAATACGATGTGCTGAGTGTCTGAATACGATAATTTGGTAACCCTGATTGATAGACAGCTAGGAAACGTGTCGGTAATCTAGACCCATACGGCTGAAAATCATCAGCTGGTTGCCGCGAGAAAATAAACACGTCCTTCCACTGACCATTCCCGCCTCCCCATAACGAAAAGGATCAAAACGGCAGCCAAATCCTTCCAACTATTCCCATCGTAACGTATTTGGGTGATGAGAGACGCGAGCGCAAAGACAGCGAGTGGCAAGAAAATGCAACCATTGAGTCAGCCAAGGAATAAGTGCACCATAAATGCGTTGTTCTAGCTGTCCAACTGTGTATTATATATTGTCACTTTACTGGACACTATTGGCACCACCAGTTAATGGGCGGAATAAATATTTACCGTCACAGCTCTGAAGGTACGAAAGGAGCATCACTAATGACGTTCCCAAAATTACATTCCGAGGCGAGGACGCGAGGTGGCTGCAGGCTACTGGGAAGTTAACACCACAGTTTTATAGGGTCAAAAAAGTGATTCACGAGGGACGTTACTTACACGGCGTTATGAGACAATGAGGCAAAGGACTGACAACCAAGAGGAACTAAAAGTGTCCTCACAGCGTCCCTCTCAACCCTCCGTCACAACGTAAGCAGGACATCAGACAGAAATCATTAACTACCTAACTTGTTCCACGTTCTACAACAAGGACATGAGGGGCCGAGGGCTAAAAAGTCAACGAATCGCCTTCACAGTATATACGCCCCTCTGAACCGTTCGTCAAAGGTAACAAACCGTTATGCAGACACATCATGAACTACGCAACTTCTTCCATATACAACAAAAAGGACACGAGGGAACGAATGCCAAAAAGTACAAGTTCCCTTCACAACGCGTCGCTCTGAACCGTCCGTCAAAGGAAAGACAACACACCACGAACAAACAAACAAACAAACGCACATCGATAGCGGTCACAAGGCATCAACGAAAACAAAAGAACCTCAGACACCGCAGTGATTCCAAACGTGTCAGTCAGTTTTCCCGCCAGCCTGTTTGTCGTCCAGGCGTCCTCTGTTGGAATTTCACGAAACAATCGGAAATTCGTGTGGTGAAATATACATGAGGTGAACTTGGGAGCGAAAACACTCGAGTAATTGTGTCTTACGAAGTTATAATGGCGGCGGTAAGTCATGGAAGGGGAGAAATATTAGACAAACAGCAAACGCCAATCTTCAGGGTCGCGGGGAGGAGGAAAGGTGAGCAGGGCGCGCGGGGAGGCTTGGAGGGATGTGTGTGTGTGTTTTTATACCATACAGACAACGGTAACCGAGTCTCAGCCACTGACTTATATCGCCTCACTGACAATGAAATACAACAACACGAGAACACTAAAGTAAATAACGTGAAAGTAAACTACACCACTGCTCATCTTGCTTCACATATGTGCTAAGAAGACCCACCGACCCAGTAATGCAGACTAAACAAATCGCCACACATATATTTAACTAAATTATAACACAACGGTAATGCAACAACTACTGGTAAAATAAATATGTATAATCCTGCGTTTTTTTCCTTGGACGTGCTAATCTACCAACCGCTGATTAACAACGTGCAAAGATTAAGCCAACAAGAAGAGCAAATTATAAAACAGAAAACACAAAATCGCGAGAAAAAACTACACTGGATAGTATTTCACAACTCCACCACAACAACCAGACATCCACACACATCTTGAAGGAGAAATCATCATCTAGCAACGTGTAAAGATTAAGCCAACAAGAAATGCAAAATAAAATAGAAAACAAAACCGCAAAAGAAAAAAAAAGCATAACCGATTATTCCACAACTATTCCACATCAACCACACCACCACACACATCATGAAGGAGAAATCAGCAACCAGCAACGAGTATATATCAGGCCAACAAGAAAAGCAAGATAAGAAAAGAACGATACAAAACCGCAAGAAAATAAAAGCATAACATCGATTCCTCCACAGATCCACCACAGCGACTAGACCCCAAGCATCTTTAAGGAGAAATCAGCAACTAAGAAAGTGTGAATATTAGACCAAGAAGAGCAAAATATAAAGGACAATATAGTACCACAAGAAACAAAGAAAATTATAAAGCTAACTACACCAACCAGGCAATCCCACACTTCTTAATGGAGAAATCGGCAACCAGCAACAAGTAGATATTAGGTCGACAAGAAGAGCAAGATATTAAATGTTAAATGAATAATACAATACCACAACAACAAAAAATAATATACCACAACCATATCAATCAGGCCACCACACAAATCTTAGAGAGAGAAATCAACAACCCAACATTACGAATTCAACCATGAAATAAAAAATAAAATAAAAAAAACGATAGAATATTCCACTACGACAAACCACCACACATTTTCAAGGAGACAATAAACAAAAACCCGACATTACGAAAAGAGCAAAACCGCGAAATAAATGGGAAAAAAAAGCCGGCGACATAAACACAGCTAGAGCAGGCGATAAACACAACACTCCCCGACACCTCGACCTTTAGGGAGAGCATTAAAAACCCTCATTGTGGGCCTCGACGCTGGGCTCCTTCACGTGGGCGAGGCCAAGGAGAGGGGAGCGCCATTCTTTTTCGTTGTGTTTTCTTAGTCTTCCTTTTATTCTTCTTTTTTCAGGATTATTCTTTTTCTTTATTTTTTTTCTTATTTAATTTTTTTTCTTCTTTTCCTCTCACTTTTATTTTTGAATATTTTTTTCTAGTTTCTTGTTTTTCTATTTATTTATTTTTCTTCATTTCCTAATTTATTTTTTTTCTTGTGTTTTCTTGTTCTTGATTTTGTTCTTTCTTCATCCTTTCTCATTTTTTTCCATCATCTTTTATTTTCATTTTGTATTTTCTTAGTTTTCTTGTTCATTTTATTTTTCTTGGTTTTCTTCATCCCCTAATTCTTGTTCTTGTTCTTCTCCTTTTTATTATGAAGCTTGTTATTTCTGTCCTTGGTCTTGTTTCTTCCCGTTCTCGTCCTTCCCGTTCTCCCTCTTCCCGTTCTCCCTCTTCCCGTTCTCCCTCTTCCCGTTCTCCCTCTTCCCGTTCTCCCTCTTCCCCTTTCTCAGTTAATGATAAAGATAAAAATAACAAACTGACCAAACTTGACATCGCTCCATCCTTCCCCTCTTCGCGGAATAATAAAGAAAGAGGAGGAGAAGGAGGAGGAGGAGGGAGAAAAAGAAGAAGACAACAGAGGCGAAGGAGGAAGCGAGGGAAGAATTAATGAAGGAAGAGTGGAATTGAGAGCTGGAGGAGGAGGAGGACGAGGAGGAAGAAGAGGAAGACGATAATAAAAAGATGAATAATACGAGTTTGGATTCGAGTGACAGAGAGAAAAAAAGAGAGACGAGACAATTAGAGGATATGCAGATAAAGGAGGGCGAATGAAGAGGAGGAAGGAGGAGCAGCAGGAAGAAGGAGACGCAGCAAGAAAGAAAAGGAGGAGCAGGAAGAGGGTAACAAGAACAATAGGTTAATATTTGCGGAAGCGAGAGGAGGAGGGCGGTGACTGAGCGGAGGCAAATAATTGAGTAAGGGAATAACAAGACGCCAGTGCCGCGGGGAAAACAAACACGCCAAGGAGGAAGAGAGGAAGGGAAGAGCGCGGCGGGGATGATAAATGACGGGAATAAGAAGCAATGGGGTAATATTGGAAAACGAATAAAAGAAGAACGCCGGGAGAAGCAGAGGAGGAGGAGGAGGAGCAGCAAGAGGAGAAGGAGGCGGTGGCAGCTGTGATGAAGAAATGAAAGAAGGAGAAAGGAAGAGAGGAAGGAAGAGGAAGTATAAGAAAAAAAGTAAAAGAGTAGGAAGATGAAGAGGATGCAAAAGTAAGTAAGTAAAAAGTAAGAGAAGAGTGAAAAAAGAAGAGCAGAATAGGATGAAGGAAGAGGGGAAAGGAAGAGAGGATAAAGGATCAGAAAGAAAAAACAGTAGGAAGAGGGAAAATGATGCACGGAATTGAGAAATATAGGAAGAAATGAAAGAAATGAATAGGGTATGAAATAAGAGCAGGATAAGATGAAGGAAGAGAAGGAAGAGAGAGTACAGGAAAATAAATATATAGTAGGAAGAGGTCAAATTATGCACGAAACAAAGAAATGGAAAATACTGAAAAAAGGAGAAGGGTGACAAAAAGATAAGCAGGATAGAATGAACGAACGAAGGAACGAAGGAAGGAAGGATAGGAGGGAGGCAAAAACAGAGCAAGAAGGCAGATAAAGGAAATTGCTTTGCTTGCTTGATTGATTGATGTGCTGGCTGAGAGGGTTAAAAAACAGGAGGCAGAAAATGAGACGGCAACAGATGGAATGAAAATGAAGGAAGATATGAAAGAAAAGAGAAGGAAAGGAAGGAAAACTGATGGAAGGTTAAAGAGGAGATAAAAACTGGAACGGCAACAACTGGAATGAAGGAGCAAAGGAAAGCTGGGAAGACGAATGAGAGAAAAGAATAAGAAAAACAAAACGAAGGAAGATTGAAGAGAAAAACGCGGAAGCAATAAAGGAGAATACTGGAGGCAGAGGGAACAGCATAATAAAGAATGAATGATAAAAATAAGAGAAATCTAAAGAAATAAAACAAAGAAGAGAACTGAAAATAATAGAGCCAACAACACTGAAGGCAGGGATAAAAAGAAGCCAACGAAAAGGGAATACGAAGAATGACGATAGAAAGGAGAAAAGAGGAAAACAGTTTAAAAAGGTCACCGAGGACAAAAATGGAAGGGGACAAAATAAAAGGAAGAAAGAAAACTGAAGGAAGAAAGGGAAAGAAGAAAGACGGAATACAAAGAAGATAAAAACGAAGAGGAAAAAAAGGAGGTAAAAAATGAAGGAAAGAAGGGAGAACAAAAAACGGAAAACAAAGAAGAAAAAAAAAGTCGCAAAAGGAGAAAAATGAACTGAGGACAAAAATAAAGGAAAAACCTAATTAAAAGAAGAAAGGAGGAAGCTGAATTTAATGAGAAACAAGGACACTGAAAGTAGGAATAGGAGAAGGTCAAGGAAAAGGGAACAAGAAGGACAATAGAAAGAAAAAAAAAGGGAAAAAGTTGAAAATGGGGAGACTGGGGGCAAGAAAGAAAAGTAAATATTGAGAGAATAAAAAAAAAGGAAGAAAACTTAGAAAAAATTAGGGGTTATCATAAAGTGAGTATAGGGTTAAAAAAGGTAGAGGGGGGAATGTAAAGGGAAGAGGGTCGAAGGTGAGAAAAGGTCTGGAGGTTGATCTCTTTCACGACCGATGCTTTTAAAACTAGTCGAGGGATTCCCCCTTTAAAGGAGAATTCAATTTAAGGGGTAATGACTAAAGTTTATCCGCGGCGCTGCAAGAACGAAGAGGAGGAGGAAGAGGCGGGAGGAAAAGCCGGAGGAGAAATTTATTACCGGAGAGAGAGAGAGAGAGAGAGAGAGAGAGAGAGAGAGAGAGAGAGAGAGAGAGAGAGAGAGAGAGAGAATTACACATACATACGAGTATATAAACAAACATGCATTACAGGCAGGCACATTAGAAGTAAACAAGATAAAACATACTTAGTAAGACTTCGCCATCGAAAATTCCGAGTTATATTGTAGGAACGAAGGAGTCAACACGCCTCCAGAGGTTCACTCACACACACACACACACACACACACACACACACACACACACACACGGTGGGTATATTTCTTTAAACAAGAGTCGTGGAGAGCAAGGAAGGCCCAACGGCGAGGCGGGGAGAAACAAGGAAACAAGAGCGAGGTCGAGGGAAACAAACTCAAACGCAATTGCATCGAAGGACAGAGTTTCGCGGCGGCCGTCTGCGCCTCGAGGGGGAAAGTTAAGAGAAAAGAAACCCTGTTACTTGTCCCGAAAAAGAATCAAGCAATCAAACTCGAGCAGAGAAGTTACTCTGACAAGTATAGAAACTTAATCCATCACACACACGCACAGACACTTGGGGACAATCTAAGCTCCGGGCAGACTGGGAAGCAAATCGCGGGGACGGAAACAGTGACTTGAATGAATCACCAAGACTTGGGAAGCTACTGTGCGGCATCAGAGTAAAGCTGTCAGGCGTGCAGAGCCTTGAAGAACAGCCGGGGCGGCGAGAGAGAGAGTAGGCGAGGAGAAGGACGGAAGTGGACGAAGAAAGATTCAAACTTGAGCAAGGAAGTTGGAGTAGTGAGTGACGTGAACATGAAAAGCATCTCCATCATAAGTACAGAAAAATAAGAGACAGCTCACTTCTTCACCTGTGTGTGGCATGGATGGCAACGACATGTGTAAGGCACTGGCGGTGATGTTTTGGGCCCCGGCTGACGGCGCGGTGACAGCACACGCCTGCCTGGCTTCACCGTCTGACATCATTACGGCGCCGCCGCCCGCATCATTCTAACTTTCGGCGGAAGCATCGGAAGTTAAGAGGACGCAAATTGCGTAGAAAATATATATATATATATATATATATATATATATATATATATATATATATATATATATATATATATACACACTCACACACACGTGTGTGTGTGTGTGTGTGTGTGTGTGTGTGTGTGTGTGTGTGTGTGTGTGTGTGTGTGTGTGTGTGTGTGTGTGTGTGTGTGTGTGTGTGTGTGTGTGTGTGTGTGTGTGTGTGTGTGTGTGTGTGTGTGTGTGTGTGTGTGTGTGTGTGTGTGTGTGTGTGTGTGTGTGTGTGTGTGTGTGTGTGTGTGTGTGTGTGTGTGTGTGTGTGTGTGTGTGTGTGTGTGTGTGTGTGTGTGTGTGTGTGTGATGGGGGGGGGGGATGGAGGTAGAAGTAGTGAATTTCAAAGTTTATGTATGAGACAGTTTTGACACACACTGGCCTGAACAACACAGTGCCAGCGCACAATGCTTCCACACGTCACTTTCTTATGTAGATGTTTTCCTTTCATTTGAGAAGCTATGAAAGAAGCTACGAAAATACGCAAAATCTAATTCGTATGTTGCACTAAAGTTAATTCATATGTTGGCCAGTCACTCCTTTTTTTTTTTTAACAGTGACTTACCAACGAGACATGTAGAGGTTCATGGCAACCCTTGCGAGGAAACATACCCACCCATATAGTACGTCATGAGACCTTCGAATCCTCGCTATCAGTGTTAAGTTCCACTCATTGTTATGTGTCACCATAGCGAGGCATGGTACTGATATACATTATGAAGGTACATATATATTATTGGATACTACTGCATGCCATTTCAATACTTACGAGGTATTGTATACAGAAAAAGGAACGAAACATGGCAAGACTGAAAGTGAAGCTTCGATAGGTTCGTAACATGTGTTCGTGCGTGTGTCGCCCCGTCATGGCGTGGGCCGCTGTCCAGAAAACACCGCCTCTTCACCCCTGCCCTGGGTGGACCATGACCCTGGTTTTCGAGTGTACCTTTTAAAGTTGTTTTGAATTGTATACGCTTTAAAAGGTCATGGTCATTGTCAGGCTTTCTATGTTACTAATCATACGGATCATTCCGCAGCCGTACTCTGATAAAAATTTTGGCTTGTAATTTTTTTTTTATGGCTATAACATTCGTTCATCTTTCCTATGTTACTTGTTTCACGAGCTGCTAATACTTCAAATGGATGACATTCCGAAAAATTATTTGACTCGTTCAAGTTTATGGGTCAGTAATAAGAGTTAGGCGTTTATACATTGGTTTTTGAAGAGTACCGCTTCGAGTACAGACTTTCCCAAGGATGTTGTGCCGGATACATGTCTCCTTAAAATGGCCAGTAACGGGAAGCTGATCGAGAGGCAGGAAAGGACTCGCTTCGTGGAGGTGTGACGTCACGGCGCGGCGTCCAGCTCACGGATAAACAGATAACTAACTTCCCACGTCCCGCTAACTCATCCCTCACGCAGTTAAGGAAGAAAGAAAAAATACTGTCGGAAGCGCGTCTGAGTAATGTGTTTGGTTTCTGGCTCGGAAAGGCGACCTCACACACGACCGATCCTCCGATATATTTCTTCACAAATTTACGGCGCCTGGTGAGAGAAACAAATTATACAGCGTCGTCGTTCTCCTCCGCTTTTTAGTCGACAAATGATTAGAGGCGAATATCTGGAGGACACTTCAAATATACAGTAAAAAAAAAAAGAAAGAAGAGAAGAGAAGAGACAAGACAAGATAAGAAAAGAGAAAAAAGAGGAGAGAAAAGAAAAGAGGAGCGGAGAGGAGAGAAACATATTTTCTTCTGAATTAAATGAAAACAGGGGACGGTTACCTCCAGAAACAAAACATGAGAGAAACAAAGAAGATAACGGTTCGGCCTTTCCACGAGTTTCAGTGAAAAAAAGTTCTGTTCTTTCAGTGGTAAGTTATATGCAAGAGGGCAGCCAATGCACGAACGAGACCATATAAAGAACACTAATTCCAGAAGCCTACTTACCTAACTGAAATAACGTAAATGAAAAGAAAACGAACACCGCGTAACCAGCAGCGCGTCAGAAGGAAACGGACCTTACAAACAAAAATCAACCCATCGATAAGTCTTCTTGATATTGCGCCACCCTGTCCCCTGTACCTGGAAACGTGATTAAGTGATTGCCGAATGTATGTCAGGAGCACCGCCCCCTTCCCCCCCTTCTCTCTCTCTCTCACTCTCTCTCAATAGGATAGGAATTCCATCTACCAGAGAGGCGGACGAAAGAACAGGCGAATGGATGAATAAGTAAACAAAGGGATGGTGGTAAGACGGAAGGCCGGACAGACGAAAGGACGGGCAGAGAAACAGACTGGCAAAAAAACAAAGAACCCATAAAAGAGAAAGCAAAAACAAGAGATAGATTGACAGAAACTGATAGGCACACGGACGAGTTATTATTTTCAACACGCCTCATTTACTCGTCTCTATACACACAGCTTCGCTTTACACGCACTCAGCAGACTTTAAAAAGGCAGCTCGTGGGTTCCTGAAGGGTTCCCGGATGCGTAAGGTAATCAAACTATACAAATTTAGTAGGTGTTCCAAGAAGTGTGACTTTATCCAGGTTCAAATTATTGCTATTTATATAATCGTGGCTCCTCCTCGACTGCACATATTCGTATATTTTGTGTATGTGTCTTCATTTCACGTACGGTTGCGGGTAACAATGTGGGGCAAGACCCTCCAAAGTACGGAACACGGTCGCAATGGACTACTTTCCGGGTCGCCATTAATTCTCCCAAAACAGCTCAGAAAATACCAAAGGGCGGGAGGCACACATCTTTTAGTATAGTGTTTAGAGGCACACAAATGGGCCATGCGGGAAATGCTCAGTATAACACGGAGTCGCGGACGGAGATATTTGAAGAACATTTGTGCGGTGAATACAAAACACAACGTAAAGTCTTTGTTGATAAGGAAACAACATCGTGCTTGCCTTTCTTGCTGCAGGAGGAAAAATGTAACTGTTTCCCTTGAAGAGGCCGATACAGCCCGGCCCAAATATTACTCCAGCGCCATCATGAACCACCCAAACGACCTCATTCCCGCCCTGCAAATTGAGTAGTTCCTCACGCCCTCACCGCCGCCCACCCGCTGCTTATTTCCAGAGCCGGAGCGGCGGGCTGCTGGGAGGAGATGCACCACCACCTGCTTCTGCTTTCCTCGCGGCCAAACCTGCTCATTATTTTTACAACTCTATTGATTCTTGAAGTGCATGATCCTCGCCGCGCCTCTCATGGCTCGCTACAGTTTATTGGTAGCCATTACGGCCGCTGCAGCAGTAGGAGCAAGTGCCTCAAAGTGGTCTTGCGTGAATGCCTTCCGACACCCTCGTATGTTATCGATGCAAATTACTCCAGCGAACGAGGCTTTTTCTCGCCGCTGCTCCTCCGCGCCACTACCCTCAGCGAAGCCAGAAAAGTTAAGTCTTCAGAACAAAACGACGCCATTAGTTTGAGTGGCTTAAAGAGAAACAACCAAGTTCCCAGTTTTCTCTGCCGGACGTAAGACCTTCCTTAGCCCTCTCATTCGGCCCGAGTTTGATCCGATTACGACCTGGAGTTGGGCGAGAGGGTGAGGCGCCGCTCGGAGCCGCCTGTCCACCACCACATAGCCTGTCCACCACCGTTAGCCCGTCCTTCCCTCGCCAACCCGTCCACCGCCCACCGCCCACCAACCTCTTCACTGCCCGCCACACTGTCTACGCCCCATTTGCTCCGGCGGTGATGTGCAGAACATCAAACCACATAAGGTATATCCCCAGTCTCCTGCATCCTGTCTTTTGTTCACTGCCATGCCGGTGCCCATAAAGAGGGAACTTCACCTGTTATGTTTCGTTACCTCAGTCTTTCCTTCAATACATGTAGAGTAAAAGTTTATTCTCACAACATCTACTCTCCAAGCGTCTCTCACACCACTACTTTCAACTCCTGACGGTCATGGTGCCCCTCCCCTTTCCTCTCCTACTCCCCCTACATCTCCCCCTCTCCTTCCCCCTCTCTTTCCCACTCCCAACGCGCCTCCCCCTGCCTCTCTCTCCCCCTCTCCTTCCCACTCCCGGCGCGCCTCCCGGAATGGCCTTTGCTTCATTAGCGGCGAGGCTCCGGACAGATCACGATCGGGGCCTCTTATCGGCAAACGACCTGATCACAAGCGCTGAACTGACCTCATCAAGATAGTGTCCGGTATCCATCCTCGGTAATGACTCTCCCCTGACTACTCATCCCCTCCCCTCACATCCTTTTACCTCTCCTCACGCCGCCCCTCTCCCCCTCCTCCTTGCTGCTCTCACCTCCCGAAGAGTAGACACAAACTTCATAACTGGTCCCGCACTAACTCATTTTAAGCTGGCTCTCCCCGTACTTTAACCACCATTTTTTTTCTCTCTCTCCCCTTATATCCTTCACATCTCGCCTCCCTCTGTTACTCACTCTTCTCGCCTCCCCCAACAGTAGACGCAAACTTCATGAATGGCCCCTCACTAACTCATTTTAAGCTGGCTCTCCCTGTACTATAACCCCTCTCTCTCTCTCTCTCTCTCTCTCTCTCTCTCTCTCTCTCTCTCTCTCTCTCTCTCTCACCTTCCCTCATTAGTAGGCATATGGATTCTTCTTGACCTGACCCCTTATCCTATTACCTTCCCTCCTACCCTTTGTTCCTTCCTTTCCCTCCCCTCACTAATAAACAGCCTAATTCTTCAACCTGCCCCGACAAGCTGTAATCATCTCCTCCCATCCTCTTATCTCGCTCCCCACCATCCATACTGCCTCCTCCTCCTCACCACTACAACGCACGCTATTTCTTTACCTTAATTCTCCTCTTTCCTTCCTCCGCCGCCCCACGAGTAACACTTTGTTTGGCCTTCACTCGTCCCAGTACCCACCCCTCCCTTACCACATTGTTCCCTCGTCTCCTTCCCCATCCCACGAGACACACCCGGGTTCCTGTTACTCCTACTTTCCTATCCTTGGCACACGAAGGACCCCACCCAAGTTTATCCCTTCCCTTCCTCTCTGCCCCATACACATACAGACACACTTACCTTTCTCTGTGGTGGTGGGGAGGAGGTCTTCACGGCTACCACGGCGGGTCAGGAATGAATGTGCCTTTATCGACGACCCAGCCCACCATCGAAGCAACGAACCCTCACAAACGAAGCAGCATATCGAGACCACTGGAAAACAATAAGGACTGAGATAGCGGTACGGCTTCGAAACCTATCATGTACGTCAGAAAAAGGAAGAAGAGAATCCATATAAAAAGATGAATACAATACAGACATCCAACTCTACATATAACATAACAGATGAAAAAAAATGTTATCATCTCTATCCTACTCTGAACCATAAAGAAAAGAACATGTTAAGCCACTAGTTAATGGGAAGAAAAATAACTAAAAATAATTAATTCTATTACACTGAAAAAATCTATCCGAAAGAACGCGGAGGGCTAAATCTCCACCAAGCGACCGTCCCATGAACCACACACTCGCCAAGGTAAGTAACAGGCGTGACTCAGCAGCGCCCGGACATTACTTAGAGGGAGGGATGAGCTAAGGGGCTTCAGGGGTGATGGAGAGGCGATGTAAGGGACTTTGGAGGTAGTAGGCGGGGAGGGAGTACGGTGAGGCGAGGGGCGATGTGAGACGAGGAGCAGAGAAGGATAAAGGGAGGGAAATAGGAAAGGAGGGAAGAGAGAAAGACTAAGGGTGTGAAGGGGATAGAGTGAGAAGGAAGGAAAGGAGAGAGAAAGGTTAAGAGACGGGAAGCAGAGTAGAGAGATAATAGGAGGGAGACAGACACGAAGGGAAGAGAGACAGACACGGAGGGAAGAGAGACTAAGGGAGGAAAGAGTAAAGGGAAGGAAGGAAAAAGGAGAAGAGGAGAGAGAAAGAGGTTAAGTGATGATAGAGTGAAAGAGACAAAGAATAAGGAAGAAAGGAGAGAGAAAGAGAATGATCAAGGGAGGATTGAGTGAAAGGAACAGGAAGAAGGACGAAAGACTGGAATGTAACAGGAAGCAAATTGAGGTAAGCAGGAAATGTGAATAAAGAGAAACGGATAGGAATAATCACATCAAGGAGAGATATCCACAATGTGTCCAAGAAATAAGTTAAAATACCCTCAAGAAAGACTCCACAGCTTAACTTGATGCGATAGTGAAGTAAAGAACGGAGCTGAAGAAAGGGCGATTAAGACTGAAGCAAGGAGGAAAGACAGCGTGCTTATACAATGGACGAAAATGCATCAAGATAACTCAATTTGGTCTTCCGGTGATGCGGGAGGCGAGGGAGACTTAAAGAGGATGAGAAGCGGATGAGACAGCTGTGAGGAGGAGGAGGAGGAGGAGGAAGGGAAGGAGGAGGAGGAACCACTCATGAGGGGCCTGAATATTACATGAAAATACACTTAGAAAATTATAAAAGACTCTGAACCCCTAATTTATTTCATCGCCAAGGCAGGGAGCTGGAGGAAGCCGCGAAGGACGAGGAAGGAACGGAATATATAACAGCGTGTGATAGAAAACATGAACGGTCTAAATAATACGCTTAGATTAATACAGAAACGAGATAATGCACACACGAATTAGAGAAGGTAAGAACATTGAGGTATATAATGAAGTAAAGAGAGGTAAACACTGTGTGCCTCAGTAATACAAGAAAATTATGAGAATACACAAAACAAACTCAGGATGATTAATCTGGAGCGAACGGAGGCGAGGAGCTAGGACAGGAAGAGAAGGAATCGACATTTATGAGGAATAGAAAACGGAGGACAGCAGAACAAGACCCATGAAGTTGTCTAACACACACAAAACAAACAAATGGAAACTAAATTTGGGTTTCCTCTGTGGCGGAAAAACAGCAATGAATCAAAGGAACGCGCTAAATCATATATAAAACAGAAAGATGCGTCACCTCTTAACAATAAACAAAGAGAAAATGAATGTTGAAGAGACACACAAGGAAGGATAAATGGAAGTAATGAGAGGAAGGAAGAACAGAACAATAACACGAAATGAAAGTTGAGCGAAGAAAGAGAAGCGATAATGAAGAAAGAAGAGCAGGATAAGATGAATTAAGGACACACAACAAACATACTTCTTTCAAAAGCTAAGTACAAGTGAGACGTAAGGAGACGGAGGACGATGAAAGTGTAAAAGCTCAAAACAAGAATCTGAGAACAAGGAGGATGCTAAGGAGAATGAAGAGAGGGTGATGCGAGCAAGAGGGAGCAGGGAAAGAAGGGCGGAATAAGGAGAATGTGAATGTATGAGATAACGGAAAAAAGAACAGAGTGAGGGGGCATACTAATGAGCGCGGGAATATGCATATGAGATTTAGGGGACCAGCAGAAATGTTAACAGAAGGAATACAGCAGAACATGAAACTCACCCTCCTGACTCACGCTGACTGACTAACATTGACTTATACCTTTGCTGCCACCCCTGACCACCTTAATCAATCATTCTACAAGGTGCTAAGGTGCTGTGATGCTGAAGTTACGTGATGCTGAAGAGATGAGATGCTGAGATGAGATGACGATGAGAAAATGAAATGCCGAAATGCTGTGGCGATGAATAAATTAAATACTGAGGTGGCGATAAAGAAGTGAAATGCCAAGATGTTGTGGCGATGCGATGGGGAGGTGAAATGCCGAGATGCTGTGGCGATTAGAAAGAGAAATGTCGTGATGCTGTGGCGATAAGGGAAGTAAATGCTGAGATGCTGTGGTGATAAGATGATGTTGTTGATGTGATGCTGAGTCCCTGAAGTGCTGAGGTAGTGTAGTGCTATGAGATGACGAGGCGAAAACTATGCTAACGTGATGTAGTGCCAAAGGTGTGAAGCCGTAAGACGCAGAGATAATGAGCCGCTTAAGTGCTAAAGATGAGAGGGCAAAAAAGGTATATATTTCCTGAGAGCTGATTTGTTGAGGGGCTGACGTTCGAAGGTGCTGAGATGATTAGGCGAGTCAACTAGGTAAGGTGTGAGTTATAAACATGTCGTTCACTCAAAAGACGTAAAGAAACAGGTGTACTGAAAGGCAATGAGGAAGAAGGAAAAGAGGAAGTGGGAAAAAGATACTACCGGAAAAAGGACTGAATATGAGTATGGAATAACAAATGAAAGGGAGAGGAAATGATGAAGAACAGAGCAATGAAGGCACTTGGAGTATGATAGCAAAAAGGGCGAAAGAGGAGGAGGAATGAAAAAAAATAAACAAGAGAAAGAGTAAAGGTTGGAGATTAGAGAAAGAAGGCAAGGCAAGGCTGGTAAGACGTCAAACATATTATTCATTTGAAGAGGTAAAGGAAAGATGGATGAAGGGCAGGAAAGGAGAGTATTCAGTGAGGGTTGATGGAGGTGGAGGAAACCGAGGTACACATCCACGTCACAACTTCAAAGAGAGTGATAAAAAAATATGTATATAACGAAACGTACCCACCAGGAAACTGAAATGTGTATAAAGTGCGACGGAAAAAAATACAAACACTGACATATGATTAACAAGAGAATATTGCAATCTATGTATATGCAGACTCAAGAGCAATATATATACACACACACATAACCAGGCATTAAACAGATCAGACTCAAACAGATACATAGATTGGCAGAGAAGGTAAATAAGCAAGTAGACAAACATAAATGATAATAGGAAGTAGATGATAGGGACACTAGCCAAAAATCCGGAAGACAAAAGAAAATACAGACAAAAACAAACTAGAGAGGACTCATACCTTTGCTGACACCCCATGAACATCTTAATCAGTCATTCTACCAGGTGCTAAGATGCTGTGATGCTGAATTTACATGATGCTGAAGGGATGAGATGCTGAGATGAGATGGCGATAAGAAAGTGAGATGCTGTGGCGATAAGGATGTGAAATGCTGTGATGCTGTGGCGATAAGGAAGTGAAATGTTGAGATGCTGTGGCGATAAAAAATTTAAATGCCGAGGTGCTGCGGCGATAAGACTGAATAAGATAAGTACCCAGACAACAGACGTGGCCAAAACTCATATATAAATAAACCGTTCAACTTCGGAGACGACGAAGTTTCCTCAACTCAAAATCACAGAGAGAAAGCTTCGCGCAATGGCCTTAACTTGTGCGCGCCGTGAATTAGTAATCACAGCTACGGTCCAAAGGGCTGAGATTCGTGCCCAGTGTGTGTGTGTGTGTGTGTGTGTGTGTGTGTGTGTGTCTGTGTGTGTGGGTGTGGTTGAGAGAGAGAGAGAGAGAGAGCGAGAGAGAGAGAGAATGAATACCATACAGTGGCGTACACGAAGAACTCAATCCCTGACAAGATAGAGCTATTAATTAATCACAAATACTAAAATTCTCTCTCTCTCTCTCTCTCTCTCTCTCTCTCTCTCTCTCCCAGTCTTCCCCTCTTCTTCACGTGTTTCTTCCCTCGTCTCAGCATCATTTACTTTCCCTTCACTCAGTTCCTAACGCGCTCCCTTCTCCCTCCTCCTGCCGCTGCCTCTCCCTCGCGTCCCTTCCCCGCCCTCCAGGCACGCCACTCGCAGCAAAGACTCGATCGATGAACTGCATTCTCATCCTCGCCTTGCTCTTGAAATGCCACCCACAACACCCACCCACTCCACCCACCCGGACGAAGACCCATCCATCCACCTACCCACCTACACACAAACGTCTACACACACACACACACACACACACACACACACACACACACTCCTCAAGGCTATAATCTCCAGCATGCATTCCTGGTCTGCAGTTTCCTTCTATTTTGTAGCGTTCATATTTTAAATTTGAGGTATATAACTCTTATACATCGTTTTTATTTGTGCTCAAAACATCACACTCTCCATCATATTCAGTTTGCCATGTTATACTTAGGTTATGTATTGAAAAAAGTGCAAAGAGGCCTTGGGTTTAATTTGGCTCGTATGGTATCGGCGACAAGCTCCTGAAATGGCTGAAATGACATATACATAAATTAAAGTTCTTCCGTCGTGTGTGAGTTAGTCCGGTACTGTGTCCCTTGAGCGAGGCGAGAAAGCTACGTGAAACACCTAATTTTAAGTCTTGCGCCAAGCATAAACATTGACACAACTGGGACTCAACACTCGGCCGGCGACAACACGGGGACGGGAGGGTTTTCGGCAAGTACTCAGTCATTCATAAACAAGTAATCAGGTATTTAAGCTGTCATTAGTTTACACAATCTGATACTCAACCTATCATTTATTTAGCAGGAAATCTGGTACGTAAGCGGTCATTAATTTCCACGTAATATAGTACTTAAGCACTTAATATGAATTCCAGCATAAGGGATAAACAAAAGCATAATTGGTTTCGCATCCGGAAATCGACATGGACGCCACGGTCTCGGGCAGGTACTCAAGCTGTCAGTCGTTGATATGTAATCTGGTTTCGCCCCGAGCCTCGTGCCGCCCCTCCAGAGTGAATTATCTGCCTCCGCTACGATTATTCATGCCGCTCTAACAAGGTTATCGAGCGCTGCGCCGAGACTACTGATCCGCGAGAAGGTTTTAGAGGTGACGAGTGCTCGCCGCCGCCCATCGCCATCACCCTCCGGCCAGAGGGTATCAGCGCCGCGGGCTCACATTCACGGCGCCATAGACAACGTCGGTTCGAAACCCCACGCTATCACCTGGGATTTTTCAGTCACCGCCGAGTGGCCTAAGACTACCAACATGCTGTCCAGAAGACCACCCATCAACCCGGACTCTAAAATATACCGTCCAGTGAATCAAGAATGACTTCCGGGGGCTGCATGAGTCAAACATAACTGGCACTACTATAAAAAATGGCCTGCGCCACGACAGGCTCGGGCTGACAATCTGGCCCATGAAGAAAGCCTACCGGCGCAATAGGCAGGGCTGTAAAAAAAAAATCGTCACTCACGTTAACAGATTCCAGTCGACATGCAGATATGATTCCCGGCTGCATATCGGGCGACAGCAAACAGGACTTCCGCTAATACTTTTTGCTTTTTTTTTAACAGGAAAGGAAGCAGCTCAAGGGCATAAAAAAGGGAAGAAAAAAGCCCGCTAGACGCTGCTCCTAAAAAACATAGAAGTAAAGAGTGGTCAAAACTTGTTCATATAACATGTTAACATATGTTTTATTCATATATATATATATATATATATATATATATATATATATATATATATATATATATATATATATATATATATATATATATATATATTTCTAACACAAGCTGTTAATAAATCGAACGTATATATGTTTCTATAAATAAAAACATATATACATTCCAATTACATGACAAGGGAATACAAACTAATAGTCGTGAAACACAAATATGCAGACATATGCAAACATATTTAGACAGATAAACTCATTAATCATAATGTACAAGGTATATTTTCCACGTTTTTTCCTTCCCGCCTCTGATACACGCACCGAACCGGCTATTTATGATGATTTATGCGAATACCTTTCCGTTCCCGCGTGGGTGAAATTAATTAGCATGCTAATGGTGCGAGAAAGGGAGGGGGGGGAGAAGAGACAGGAGGGAGGGAGGGAGAGGTGGAGGGAGAAGGGGGAGAGAAAGAAAGAGGCAGGGGGAATGTGAGGAAGGAAAGGAGGGAGATAGAGAGGAGGGAGTAAGAAATGAAAAAACAGAAAACAGAACAAGTGAGGCGATGATTTAAAAAAAAATGTATCGATAGAAAATTCATAAAAAAAAAAAAATTGTAGCTACACGCAAAAAAATGTTAAAAAGATTCATTTTACTCAGAGAAATACAAACGTTCAAATACAAACAAGAAAACGGGGGAAAGAACAAACCTTGCCAATGCTCTTTCCCATCCAAGAAAAAGATGGAAAAAGTCCTCAGGCTCAAACTTGGTTAAACAAAGGCAGCACATCAAAGTAATGGCCATCACACACAGGCGTCTCGATCAGGCCTATTTGGGAGAGGGAGGGAGGGAAGGAGGGAACACGACCGAGGAGTTACGACGATCTGGTTAGGAGGAACATATTGCAACGAAACAAGATAGAATTACTGTTTTTCGTTGGTTCATGTTTTTGTTGTTGTTGTTGTTGTTGTCCTTAAGCTGCCTTCATTACTGTAAAAAAATACTAATAACACGGGGTCATATTATTAAACATTTTGGCCCCCAAGAACACATATTTGACAAGACTTTCGTAGGAGTTCAGGGCATTTCCAGGGGTAGCTTTATGACCTTGTGGTAGAGTGACCCTTCTTCTGTACCATGAACCTAAAAAAAAACGCTCATTAGAACCCGACTGACCTTCTTTTTGGCCTTTAGAAATAGTTGATATGAAGGGTGGAAGCGTCTCAGAATACCGCCTCCCCCCCCACCCCCACCCACACACACACATCCTATCTGAGTCGCATTGTTACTGGTCAGTGAAGGGAACTAAGGACTTAAGGTCTCCGCGTCTCAGTCCTGCAGGGCCGCCGATCCCTTCTTGATCCTTGCCCTCCCCCCCTTCCCCACCCTGACCCATCAATCAGGCACAGAGAAGGATCCCGAAGCGGCCTTGAATGTAGGATCCCACGGGAGATAATTAGATAATTTTCATTTTATTAGAGTTTTTTTCTTCTTTTTCGTGTTAGTGCAAATACTCTTTTTTTTCCCCGCCGCTCGGTCGCATTCATGAGTTATACGTATAATGTATATTTCAGGGTTATTGATACTGCGGTCATTTATACTTTCATTATCCCTGACTAATGTGAGCCTAATTGGCGCAACTTTATATTTACCTGTGGATATTTGTCGTAATTCGCGCGTATCACATTACCGTGTATGAGACTGGTTCACAAAGCCAATTGAGTTGAAACGTGTTTTTTAATGGTATAAAGATCGCTGTGTAATATAACGAAAAAAAAAACAGCCTTAAATCCCACTGATGGAAATTACTTGACAAATTTAGCACACGACACGTTTAACAAGGCTGTAGTGAACCCCGGTGGCCAGGATCTCCCACCCAGGCCGCCGTGACACATAAAACACTCAAATGAGCCTCCGTCGGAAACCTAAACACAAACGATTTTTTCACCCCGATTAGAGGGGGAAAAAATCGCGATAAATCATACGAGCGGAAGTACTATCTTGGTGTACAGCGTCCCTCAGCCCCCCCCCCCGCGGCGCCCCTACCGCGGCCAACCCATCACGGTAGCCCACCTCTCTCTCCCCTCTTGCCGCCCCTCATCCACCCATCACTCATACCTCACATTCCTCCTCTTCTCCCTCTCTACCCACCGTAACCCCCGCCAACATCCACAACTTTCTCTCCCTCTTCATTAACTTTATCTCTATCCTTCTACCCATTACCCCCCCCCCCCCCCTTTCCACCTTTCATTCCTGACATTCCTCCTCTCCTTCTCTCCATCCACTCTCCCCACGCCAGAATCCACTACCATACCACCACCTACCACTCACTATTCACTTTCGTCTCCTCTCATTCCCTTATTATTACCCTTCTACCACTTCTTACCGCACCTCTCATCCACCCATCAGTCATTCCACACATTCCACTTCTCCCTCTCCATCCACTCTCCACCATACCAGCATCCACCACCTTCACCCCCTCCCACTGAATCCACCTTCCGACACTCCCACCTTCAAACAGCACACATAATCATCTCACTCCCAAAATTCCTTCTTCCACCAACTTCTCACTTTCCATCTGATTTCCACTCCTCACTTTCCACCTCTCTCCGTCGCTCCTCTCATTTACCTGATGTTCTCCAGTGTTTGCCCCCACCCAACGCCCACTTCTCTTCACTTTTCTCTCATTACACACCAGCCATAATCTCCCTTATCTATCCTTCTGAGCACTGCCCTTCATATACAACTCACACGAAGTTACTCTCTCCTTCATTACTTGAGGTTCTTAACTCGTCACCTCCACCTCCTCTTACACTTCTCAGTCTGACATGGTATCTCTATCTGTAGCTGTATTTCACTATCAATCTTCCGTACCTTCTCTACTCACTACCTGCTTTTGTTTACTTCTCTTCTTAGCCTCGAGAGTATTGTTATTCAGTTTATGTTTACCCTTCCCTCGTGACAAAGTTTTTTTTTTTCCTTCGCTTTGTCTTTCGTAACTTTCTGACCTTTCATCTGTTTCTCTGGGGTTTTTTTCGTGTGTGCTCTTATCTCTTACTATTCCTATTATTATCTCTTAAAATAACAACCATTACCTTCTGCTTTCCTTATACCCATTAATTAAAACCTTCGTACCATCACTAAAACCTTGCCATTATATATATAAAAAAAATACCTTGTACTTCTATCCATATTTCTTCGTGTTCTCCTATACGAATTTTACTATTTCTCCCTTCTGCCTTTATACACCTCTAACAAGAAGTCGTGGCCAGGGAATGAGAATATACAACACTATTAATAATGTAGCAATATGAATCATTACTTTTCATCAACCTACTTATCGCGCTACTTTTCCAATACATCGTCCTACGCATCGTCCAACACATTTTAGTCTCCCTCTTCAACCTTCATACACTTTTAACAAGAAGCCGTGGTCAGGGAATGAGAATACACAACACTCGTAATAACGTAATAATCTGAATCACTACTTTTTCATCATCCCGCTTTAAGCCCCTACTCGTGATAAATATATACATCGTCCTCTACATTTCCAAACCATTTTCCAGCCACTCATCGCCGCTGTACGGGTTTTGAGTGACTGTTGGGCAGGACGAAGCCTCATTCACGTCCTCCCATTAAACGTATGCAGCCGTGCCGTAATTGGTTGACACAGGTGCAAATGACAGCGTGAGTACCTGCGTTTTATTCCCCTTTTTCTATAGTGCTTGGTGACTTTGCTGAACGGGTCGCTGGTAATTAAAGATAACCTAGAACATTTATCTATTACTTTTATTCATTTATTTACATTTATATATTTTTGTATCGAGGTTAGTTTATTTATTTTACTTATTTATCTGTTTGCTGATTTTCCTTTTTTTCTACACTTATGAAATCAGCACATATTGTTTATTTCTTATTAATCACCAAATGTCGACCTTCTTCTCTCCTTCATTTTCCTTCTTTTTACTTCTAATTATATTTTCATGTCAGTAAACCCTCCAAATCCTCGACTCTCTCTCTCTCTCTCTCTCTCTCTCTCTCTCTCTCTCTCTCTCTCTCTCTCTCTCTCTCTCTCTCTCTCTCTCTCTCTCTCTCTCTCTCTCTCTCTCTCTCTCTCTCTCTCTCTCTCTCTCTCTCTCTCTCTCTCTCTCTCTCTCCTCCCCTTTGTGTTCCATATTACCACATCCCATTTTCCGCATTTTGTTACTCTTCCATAATATTCACCATGTGTTTTCCTTTTCCCCTTCAGTTTCTTCCTTTTCATTTCTAATCATAATTCAACGTCAGTAAACCCTCTATACCCACGTCCGTTTCTCTCTATCTTTCTGTTCCATATATCCACATCTCATTTTCCGGATTCCCATATTTAGCTGTTTGCATCCCACCCCTCACCACCTCTCTCCTCTCCTTTTCCTTTCCTCCCCTCTCCATACACGCACCTTATCGCTGTCCAAACCCCTTCTTTATCCCTTTTACTGTCTACGTTTCACCCCTCTCCACCTCTCCTCTCTCCTCTCCTTTCCTTTCCTCTCCATACAAGCACCTTATCATTACCCGAGCCCTCCCATCGCCCCGTATCGCTGACTCACATGACGAGGCGGAAACAAAGCCGAGTCCGAATCCGCTTATCGTCGAGTTCGAGTGAAGGTCCGCCGACACAGCCGTCCCTCGCCCCCTGAATAAATGAAAAATCCAGCGATTCACGTTCACCCACTCAGAGTTCATTCCGCTGATTTACGCGTCGATACGTACTTCGTAATGAGAGTCCAACAGTTTCGGCCGAACGCAAATTTACATCGAAACTGGTATAGTGTAAATGATCGGGCAAAATCGTGTAGGTAAATAGATACATTGAATTAAACGTCAGTTTGTCTGTGCAACCCGCCGCCCGCCCGAGCCCAGTCACCCGCCCACCCGAGCTTTCCGTGTTCGACAAAGCTGTATTGGTCCTGACGTCGGATGAGCTATTAATAATATCATCGTAACACCTTTGAAACTAAACTGCTATTACCTTTCCAGCTCCATCGGTCACCTTTGTAAGAGAAGAACTTTGTAGGCTTTTGTTTCTTATTCTTATTCTCTCGACTTTCTTGTCTTTTCTTCTCTCCTCCTTTACTGCAAAAAGAAGAGAGGAGCCATTCGGCGCGTAGGTATGTGTGGAATTTCTTTCAAAACATAATATAGGGTCAAATAATTCCAGGGTAGAGGAAAGAAAGGGTGGAAGAGAGAAGGAGGGAGGAAGGAAAGGGTGGAGGGAGAAGGGGAGAGGAAGAAAAGGAAGGATAGGAAAATGGCGGGGCAAGGGGAAAGAAGGGAAGGGATGGAGCGGTGAGGGAAGAGAAAGGAAGGGGGAAGGAAGGGATGGAGAGGAATGGGAAGACAGGAGAGAAGCGCGTCGTAAGGATAACTGGCTCTGAACAATCGCTGAAAATAGTTAGGAGCATATTAGGGAGATTATTGCACAGATTAAGCGAAAATACAGACATTATAATTGAGGGTGCATTGTTTAAAAGAGAAGCAAAAAGAGAAGCAAACATTTACAAACATTCTTCGCAGCTAATATAAAGAAAGAATGAATAATGAACGGGTCTGCATGCAACACACTCCCCATCCTTTATCTTTTAATTAACGTGTTTCTGTGTCTTTACCTCCCTGTCCCTGAACTCAACGGACTTTTTTTTTCCATACATCCTTTCCCTCTACGTCTCTGAGTCTCGCGTGTGATCAATGCATACGGAAATTAATCTCACACCTTTACCTCTATCTGAATAGCGTGACACAGCTTCTTTTCTGGCCAAGTGAATTCTAAACAGTGACGGAGACTCGAACTGGGGTAAAGAAGAGCATGAGATGAAGACCCAACCAACGAACCCAACCGCCGCCTTCCCGAAAAAAAATTACAATATTAAAATAACGAATATAATTTAAAGGCGACTATCAAGGAACCTCTGACATTGAATTCTATCTTGCCTTCTGGTATTTTCCTCTATCTTTTTTTTACAGGGATCAGAAAGTAGCGAGTATTCTTTTAAAAAGCTAATTTTGACTTTGGTTTATCTTATGTAACAAAAAATAATCATATATAATCAAATCTACATCATACGTTTCCATCGCATCCACTTTTGCATTCAGGAAACCACACGACTGAATCAACAATGCCTCCCCCACCACACACCTTTCCCTTATAATGTCCTTAAAAGAGAAGCCATAAAATATAATAAAAACAAATAGAATCAAGGCACCATACCCATAACGCACTTCCTTCCCATTCCCCTATGATAAAAAACACATTTCCTATATGAGCTATCAGACTTAATAAATATTCCTTGCGACACGTTTCCTGTATGGGCTATCAGGCAATGTTCCTTTCAAGCCTCGTTTCAGCTTCACCTCTACAGCTAAATATAGAAAGAAGATGACAGTAGACACATCAAACGTTTCCCTTACGTCCACCAATGAATAAAAACCTTTCTTATACGAGCAACAACCAGCTTTAATGTTCCTTTCAAATCCCATTACTAAATTCATCACTACAACAAAATTAAATAAAACAGGATAATCAATGACATAATAAGCGTTTTCCTCGTATTCGCCTATGAGTAAAAGACATTTCCTATACGAACATCGATAGGTCTTAATATTCCTTTCAAGTCCCGTTGCTAAATTCATCACGACAGCAAAATAAAGTTAAAAAAAAAACAGGATAATTAATAACATAATAAGCGTTTTCCTCGTATTCGCCTATGAGTAAAAGACAGTTCCTATACGAACATCGATAGGTTTTAATATTCCTTTCAAGTCCCGTTGCTAAATTCATCACGACAGTTAAATAAATATAAAAAGGATAATCAATGACATCAAACGCTTCCCTCACACCCGATTACCAGGACAAGAGACATTCCCCAGACGAAGCATCAGACAATGTTCCGTTCAAGTCCCATTCCAGCTTCATCACTACATCTTAATACAAAACAGGATAAGCACAAACACATCACGCATTTCCCTCCCATCCGACTATGAAGACAAGAGCCATTTCCCTTTACGAGCCCCGAGTCTCTATTCTCTCCCCGCTCCCGCTTCTGCCTCATCGCCACCACCGCCAGCCACGACGAACCAAAAAATGCATAAAGAAATGTTAAAAAAAAAGCTACTCACATGAATCACCACCGACGGCGGCCTATCCGAGCCTATTTAAATTGAAAGTCGAGGTGATATACTGCCTTTGTACACACACGGCGAGTAAATATTGTATTAGGCCGAAGAGGCGTCCCATAAATCAAAAAACCTTAGAGATATGAATAGGTATAGGGGGGCCATTAATAACAGCCCCCCCCCCCCCACCTCCCTACACCTAGGCACTCCTTCCTTCCTCCATTCCCCTTTTCCCTCTTCCGCATTCTCTTACCTCCCCCTCCCCCTCTCCCTCTTACAATCTCTCTCTCCCCCCTTCTACCTTCAGGATATCCCCACTGCCATTTCCTATTATTCCTTCCTCTCTCTCTCTCCCCCTCTCTCTCTTTCCCTCTCTCTCTCATCCCTACTGTTTTTTTTTTT
This sequence comes from Eriocheir sinensis, assembly GCF_024679095.1. Classification (NCBI taxonomy): domain Eukaryota; kingdom Metazoa; phylum Arthropoda; class Malacostraca; order Decapoda; family Varunidae; genus Eriocheir; species Eriocheir sinensis. The sequence goes on from NW_026111798.1 coordinate 316,146, forward strand.
TTCCTTTCTCCCTCCCACACATTTCTCTCCCCTCACTCTTGCCTTTTGTTTTCGACGGACACACACACACACACACACACACACACACACACACACACACATGTATTTTCCTCATCACAATACCTGTCCCTTTTCCCATTACCCTCCCTTCAATATGCATTCCCTTCCCTTCAAACGCCCTCCCCTGCATACCTCACCCCTCCCCACACCCTTCCATTAACCCCTCCCTCCCTCTCACCCTCCCTTGCTCTTCCCCTCTCCCCACTCCTCCCCCCTCCCTTCCTCCCCTCGGCTTCCCCTCGTCCATCGTTGCCGCATACAAGTTCTTCCAACAACACAAGGCAAATTGCGGGCCCCGGTGCGTGCAGAGTTTAATATGCTCCGCCAACTTTGAATATAGATCGTTGTCATCGGTGTTATGATACAGAGCTAGACGTGGGCTGAGGGCGGGAGCGAGGGTGATGGTTACATGGCAGGTTTTGGAAGGCAGGGAGAGAGAGAGAGAGAGAGAGAGAGAGAGAGAGAGGGAGGGAGGGGAGGGAGGGAGAGAAAAGGAGGGGGTCTAAGGGAGAGATGTGAGTATGTGAGGAGGTAAAGAAGATATAAGAGGGTTGAGGAGAATGTATGAGGAGGAGTTAGAGGAGGAGACAGAGATGCGGTTTAGAGAAAAAAATACACTGTGGAGAAGATTGAGATTAAGGAAAAAAATGGAAATAAGAGGAGGAGTATGTGAGGAGGGTGAGGAGATATGAGGGTGAGGAGAATGTGAGTAGAAAGAGGAGGAGTTGGAGGAGGAGACAGAAATGGCTGGAGAAAAAATAATCTGTGGAGAAGATTGAGATGGAGCAAAAAATCGAACCAAAAAAATGGAAACAAGAGGAGGAAGATGGATTGCAAGAGGAAGGGGAAATGGAACAATGGATGTGGAGATGAAGGTGGAAGAAAAGAGGTCGACAAACACGCTGGAGAGAGAGAGAGAGAGAGAGAGAGAGAGAGAGAGAGAGAGAGAGAGAGAGAGAGAGAGAGAGATGAAAGCAGGGAAGACAAGGTGGATGGGAAGATGACTCGCAGGTTAAAGTAAATACGTCAAGGACAACGATTCAGGCAAAGTCATCAATTAAAACTTCGAAATGGCGGGTAAGAGAAAAGAGGTACAATAATGATATAAATTCCTTAGGGAGAAAACAAACAAGCAAATAAATAAGGTATATGGAAGGATGACTCGCAGGATGAAGTAAATTTGAGGTGAGAAATTAAATATGCGAGGTCACCAATGAAGAACCAAAAAAAGGAGCTGGGGAGATGAAAGAAGGATGCAAAATAAAAGAGAAAATTTTATAAAGGAAAAAAACAAATAAATAACACGTATATAGATGGAGAGGGAAGGGAAGGTGAAGAGACCAAAATAAAGAAATAAAAAGTCCTGATGGGAAGAAAAACAAATAATTAGGACGTAAATAAATCGTAAGAAAGGTGAAAGGGGGAACCAGAATAGAGAAGAAGAGTTCAAAAGAAAAAAAAGTAAAGAAAACGTGAATAAATAGCAGGGGAGGTGAAAGGGAGTGACACAAATAAAGAAAAAAGCAATCAAAGGGAAAATAAACTGTAAACATGACGTGAATATTCCATTAAAAACCCTTAACGCAAAACGAAAGGGTAAGAAAACTTCTAAAATGGATACGAAGTGGAACGACTCATTATTCAGCGGATGTAATATGCTTCCCGGCCACAGCTGTCACTCGCTCCTGGTTTCTGTGATCACTCTTGCTTCAAATGAATTCATGTCACAACTCCTCCCTCCATTCCTCTCTCCCTCCCTCCCGCTTCTCTCTCCTCTCCAGCCTCGCCTCCCACGCTTTGATCAACCCCCATCCCCACCACCACCACCAGTCAATATGCAAACATCCTCTTGTGTGATTAGTGAAAGCTTTGAGGTGAGGTTAGATAGATTGAGAAATAGATAAAAATATTTGGTATACCGATTGATTGATTGAGTGATACGTAAACAGATCGGAAGATTGAGGCAAATACAGTTGATGAATTAAAGGGAATAAATACAAATAGATAAATAGGTAGATAAGGAACGGGTTGCTGGACTGAATGATTGGTGACACAGACACAAACAGGAATAGACAGATAGTTGATGAATAATGCGAAATAGAGAGATATAGACAGATAGAGAGAGATAAATATATAGATAGGGGAGCAGATTGACTAAAATATTGGTATAGACACAGATAGAAAGGTAGATTGAGACAGTTGATGAATAAAACGAAATAGACAAATGTAGACAGATACAGATAGATAAACACATGGATGAAAAACGGATTGATAGATATAAAAAAAGACATAGATAAACAGGTAAGTAGAGACAGACACAGGTAATGAATAAAGCGAATCAAATAGATGTAGAGAAATACAGATACATAAACAGATGATTGAAAAGCGGATTGATAGATAAAAGACAGATAGACAGACACAGACAGACAGGTAGACAAACACACACACACATTAAATGAATAGAGCGAAGTAGATAGATACAGAAAGATACAGATGGATAAAAAACGATAGACAGATTAAAAGACAGGTAGATAGACACAGATAGGCAAGTAGGTATAGACAGACATACTTAATGAATAAAAAAAATAAAAAAACGAATATAGGCAGATTTTTATAAACTCGAATTTCAACTTTCCTGGCGACCTCTGACAACTCAAGCGGCGGCGGACAGGTTGCCAGAATCCCGACTTTTTTAATAACTCCACTCAAAGTTTTTCAATACAGTCGGGCGGGGTGGGCGGACCCTTTTGCATGTATATTAACCGAGGCACCTTGGCGAGGCGTCCCGCGTCCAATATGGAAGCGGCGGGGAGGAGGAGGCTGGGGCGAAAATAAAGTTAAGTTTGTCATCACTTTTGCATCCAGACAATATATAGCACAGACTTATTTTCTCGCTTCGGCCGTATTATTTTTCCATCTCATTTATTTTCGACTTTTTTATTTTCGTATTTTACATATTGATTGCTTTTTTGCTTAGATCTTTTTTTTCTTACTTTTAAATTGTATTTTTTTTCTCAGGCTCGTTATTCATTTTCTTACTACTTTTTATAGTGTGATCGTTATTTTTCACCGTTTTATTTCTGTATTTTCACTTGCATATTTATTTTAAACTTCCTTTATTATCTGTGGCAGTGATTTTTTCAAGTTTTCTCTTATTCTTTTTATATATTTTTATTTACTAGCTGATTTATTTTGTTTTTCATATTTTTGCCTTTTTTTGTTTTGCTGCAGCCTGCTCTATTTTCTTTTTTTCTTTTTTTTTCCTCCTAATTTGTGCCACGCCTTGCTTCGCTTTCTGCAGAATATCATAGACAGAATCCGGAGCCTGTGAGAGACAATGAGAAGTTCAGTATTGGAATTTCAGGGAATAAATCAGGGGGGAGCTATTTTTTATTCTATACTCATGGCAACCACACACACACACAACAAAAATGCAAAGGAAACTGTATTTAGAACCACGAACAAACCACACTAACCCACTAACCCACACACACATTCGGCCTCCCCCTATTTTCACTTGATCTTATTTCAGTTTGATTGGAAGCTCTGAATGGAAGCCCGAGGGAAGTGCATTTACAGCTCTGAATACTCGCAACAGAACCCTTCCAGCCCACGCAAACACACGCTCACCTTTCGCCCACGTCCCCGCCACTTCCCACGATCACCGCCAGGCACACCTCGCGGCCTCGGGTATTCCACACACTCGCGCAGGTAATGAACAGCGCCGTGCTAGTTCACCTAAACTTGGACACTGCAGAGGCGTATAGCGAGCCACCAGGAACGCCGCTGACATACCAGGAACCAAGTCTTAATCCGTGTTGTTGTTGTGACGGCTCTTTTAATCATTGGTTCTGTTCCTACATGTTTATTCTTATCTGTATACAGGTTTCATGGTTTCATTTATCAATATTCAGCATGTTTATATTTTGCTTTGGCCTCCTCAGGTTATTCATTATTGTATTTGTTTTCGTGATTCAAGTATCTTTTTTTTTCTTATCCTTCGTTCACTGAAATATGCAAGAATAGTTAAAAATATGCAGCGAGCTAACAATATTTCCCTCCCGATTGGCTATTTGGCCTCCTCAGGTTATTCATTATTGTATTTGTTTTCGTGATTCAAGTATCTTTTTTTTTCTTATCCTTCGTTCACTGAAATATGCAAGAATAGTTAAAAATATGCAGCGAGCTAACAATCTTACCATCGCGCTTCCTTCATCTACCCTTAGTGAATTTCAATATGGCTAAGCTGATATTTACCTCCTTATGGTTTTTTTTTTCACTACCGTAAGTGATTTACTATAGCTTACAATTTCTATTCCAATTTATAAACAACTAATATAAAACTGTACTCAGACGTTCCTCAAGCCAGCGTCTTCAGTCAGTGTTTTCAGCACTTGCGGGGAAGCGTTTGTGGCAGAAAAGTTCCCGAGCCTCCAGATCCCCGGCATAGTTTGCATACTTTTACATCGCAGCGTGTGTTCCCTCGCCGCCCCCGCGTCTCTATTTAACTTTTTCTCATGTATTTTTTCTTCTTTTGCCAATTTACTTCCGTCCCCCCTTTGCATCAGTAAGTAGCGGGCTTTTTTTTTCAATATTGTTTTTTTTTTTTTTTACGCCCTTGCACCGTCTCCTCTGCTGTAAAAAATAATAATAATCACCGCCATACAATTTATATTATAACTTTTTCGTCAAAACCTCGCCGCTTCTCTTCCTTTTCTTTCCATCCGTCAAGCTGAAATGCTCGCAACGTCTTCCACTCTGTTTCCTCGCTAATGTAGTCTGACCCCTATTAAATATATTTCCATAATTCGTAAAGCAAGATGGCACCCCTATTAACACTTGCCTGCGCCATAACGGAGTGGGCCCGACCATCAGGCCCAACCAAGAAAGCCTACCGGGGCTATGGAAGAACACAAAAAAAATAATAATGCCTCAGTCACAAAAATCTTCCCAGTCCTACTTTACCTTTTCCTTTAATAAGATTGTCATTATATTGTTATATGGCAACAAATCCTGGCTAAAGGTTATACAATTATATTAAAAGACCATCCTGTTGTGGGAAAATATGCAGCATGAAAAGATTAATCAAATTTAGTCTAGTTCATCATTTACATTTCCATACTCAAGACCGAAGGAAACTTTCAACTACTTTGAAAAATATTGCGTTGTCCACGAAAATATTGAAATGTTAATAAAACGTGCAAATAATGTATATACTTTACGAAAACGATTAAAAATGTAAACATGCAAATCAAAACTGACCACGACCTCTGAAGTCAACGTTGATTTACATAGTCTATTTATTACCAAGATTTGAAATTATGATAAATCTCTCTCTCTCTCTCTCTCTCTCTCTCTCTCTCTCTCTCTCTCTCTCTCTCTCTCTCTCTCTCTCTCTCTCTCTCTCTCTCTCTCTCTCCTTCTCTCTCTCCTTCTCTCTCTCCTTCTCTCTCTCCTTCCCTCTCTCCTTCTCTCCCTCCCTTTCTCCCTCTCTCCTCTACACTCTCCCAGCAAGACTCCGCCGCCACCCATGTACAACAAACAGCAACAATCACAAGGGGCTAATAATATTTAACCACTCACGTAATTAAATCCAGCCGCCAAGTTCATTTGATCACTCTCCTCTGTGTGTGTATATACCCGCTTTGCACTTTTGCCCGAGTCCCATTCCTTTTTTTTTTTCGGAGGGCGGCTTGACTTTAATTACTGTTCGTTCACGCTTCATAATTTATTTCTTATTTAATCTGGCAGACCCATAAGCAGCACACATATTGGTGGTATATAAACACGTGTGGTGCCGGCCGCTGTGCCTTTCTTTCCTTTCCATTTCCATTTCAGTTCTATTTTATTACGGTTTTGGTTACTCTCTCCCTCGCTTTGATGTTACGGATACAACGATAACGCGCTGCATGGATTTGATGTCACCTTTGATCCTCCCTCGGTGTCTTTGGGTGCCCAGAGCGTAGTAAAATCAACACGTTCCGCACTTGAATAGCAATAATTTGAACGTTTTGAGAAAGAAGATTGTATGAGACCTGAATATGCTAAACTTGGGTATATACAAACATGTTTATCGTAACCTCAATAACAAGGAATAGAGAGAGGTAGAGGAGGAGGAGAAACTTGGCCTAGAATTCCCTCCTCCCCCTCCTCCTCTTCCTCCCCCTCTTTTTTTTTCTTCTTCTTCTTCTTCCTCTTCTTCCCCTTCTTTTTCTTCTTTGTCTTCTTTTTCTTCTTCATTCTCTTTTTTATTCTTTTTCCTCTTTTTCGTCTTCTTTTTTTGTCTTCTTTTTCTTTCAATTCCTCTTCCTCCTCTTCCTCAATGCTTCTCGAAATTGGCAGGTTGCTGACAAATACATGACAAGGGATTGACGTGTACCAACTATAGACCGACAGTGTAATTAACAACCCTCCTGCGATATATTGACGAAACTCTGGCGCGGGGAAAGACAAAAAAAATATAGAGGTGGGTGGGGATGATTTTCGCGGCGGCGGGGGGGGAGGGGGGGGGGGATGAGTGGTGCGGGAGGAAAAAAAAAAAAAGGCATGGTGGGGAGGCTCCATATAAGGACGTTAGGGGGTTATTATTTATTGTTTTTCATGTGTTATTTTCAAGGGGGCAAAGGGAAAGAGGTGCGGGAGGAGGATATAAAATGAGGCGTGGTGGGGAGGCTGCATGTAAGGGTGTTAGTTTTTTTTTTTTTTTTTCAGGGGAAGGGGCGCAATATATTTTATGGCGAAAGGAGTGTTTGCAATTTGATCCCCCTGGACTTTGCTATCCACCATGGTCTGATCATACGCTGGACTTGTAATCCCCAGCTCCAGTGAAACCAAATTGTCAAGTCCGTTTGGGTGTAGGCTCCCGCGGGTCCTTTCCTCCCCTCTGCTCTGCCACACAGTCCCAACACCTATTTTTTTCCTCTCATATGTTACCTATAGCTTACATATGAAAGGAAGAGATAGGTGTTGGGAGCGTGTGGCAGAGCAGAGGGGAGGAAAGGACCCGCGGGAGCCTACGCCAGACCGGCCTCGACATATTTGGAAGACTATAGTACCCTCCACACCCGGTACCCATTTGCTGCTGGGTGGACAGGGGCCATGAATGAAAAGAGAGTGGCCATCTGTTGTCACTGCGCCAGGGAATCGAACCCAGGGTTTCTCGGTTGTGAGGGGTGTGTGTGTGTGTGTGTGTGTGTGTGTGTGTGTGTGTGTGTGTGTGTGTGTGTGTGTGTGTGAGAGAGAGAGAGAGAGAGAGAGAGAATCCCAGCTTCTGTTAACATGAAGAGCCTGCATTGCAATGACAATACACTCGATCCTAGTACAATATTTCCATTCAGTACACCGCCAGGCACCAGTTTTATCTATTAACGTGTAGCATTTATTCCACGTTATATATCGGTAGTGTCAGGATTTACATCAGAAAGCGCGTGTAAGGCCAGAGGGAAACTAGTCAAAACACATGAACACAAACAAACAAGACACAAACAAACAAACAACAACTTTTCAAAACATGACAACGACGCCCTCTGTTTTCCGTCTTAACCAATCGGGGAAGTCACATTATTTTTATGCACTTTTAAGAGAGTTGCCACATATCAATATATATATATATATATATATATATATATATATATATATATATATATATATATATATATATATATATATATATATATATATATATATATATATATATATATATATATATATATATACTGTCTGACCAGGAAAGCTAATTAGTTAAAGTGTAAACGCCTCGGTGAAAGATCAAAGGAGAACTTGAATAAAATTTTGTTTTTATCAGAATGTGACAGCTTAAATATTACACACATTTTACACATTACATGTTTAAATAATTTCAAAGCACAAAGACTTTCTGCACACGGTTGGCGTTTCCGCGAGTCAACAAAAAACAACCCGGCGACCGCGGAAATGGTGCCGCGCCGCCGCGAGAAGCCTAGCAGCCCCCCCCCCCCCGGCGTCCATTAGGGACACACGACTGGACCTAAACTGTTCGGATATGAATGAAAATGTTCCCATGACCTTGTATCGTACTAACACCCTGTACACACTGCTGTCACACACACACACACGCACGCACACACACACACACACACACACACACACACACACACACACACACACACACACATACACACACACACACACACACACAGAGCGTTCCCTCAATTCCACAACATATACTCAAAAAGTATAGCTACACCCGGGACACAAAATGAGCATATGTTATTAGTTACGAATATGTCCTTGAAATTTTCACGAAATGTCATCAAACTATTTCTCTTTTATCTCCATGTGTGTGTGTGTGTGTGTGTGTGTGTGTGTGTGTGTGTGTGTGTGAGAGAGAGAGAGAGAGAGAGAGAGAGAGAGAGAGAGAGAGAGAGAGAGAGAGATTGAATGACTGTGACTGGTTGACTGACTGACTGAGGGAGAAAGGAAACGAGAAACACAACAGAATATGACAAGAGAAAATAAACACACAAACAGACTGCCAGACTTACAAATGAGAATGCACTCTGCTAGGACGCACCACCAATATCAACAGCAAAAAACTGTCATTGATTTTTTTTCTCTCAACGCAACACGATTGATTGATTGATTGAATTAAATTAGGCGCCGCTACGCAACACGAGAAATTCATTTAACTATCCACCCACCCACGACCAGCAAAATGGGGAGGCCACCGCTTTACCAATGAGCTAAAAGAACGTTTCACTTATCTAACGTGTCATTACGAGCCACTCTGCAATAAAACCAACAGCAACAAAATCGATCATAACAAAATCAACTACAGCAACAGCAACAACAACAACACCACCAACACCAACACCAACACCAACACCAACAACAACAACAACAACCCACAAAACACTTCATTACCATCATTTCCTACATTTACTCCTCGTCTTCCTTCCTCCCTCCCTCCCTCGCGCCGCTCGCTTATTCATTATCATTCACCCAATCATCCGCGTCATGAAGCTGAACATCAACTCTTTTTCACTGTCAGGAAGCAGCAAGGAAGGATAGAGAGAGGGGAGAGCGAGAGAGGAAGAGAGAGATGAGGATAGGGTGGAGAGAGATGAGGTTACATTAGTTGCTACTACTCTCCTTACTTATATTCTGCATGCTCTCCCCTCGCGCAATAATAAATCTGTTCGTCGTTGTTATTTGCAGCCATTTTCCGCTGTGATACGAATGATGGTGCTATTATTCCTTTGAGCCTTTTCCAATATGAACCAGAATCACGTAATCATGAAAAAAAAGTATCATGAGAGAATATAATATCATGAATGACGCACAATGAAGATGAACAAAACACAAAATGAAGCAACAATGATGATTTTTTTTTTAAATCGACGGCAGAGATGATTCATTCAAGAAGCAATAAGATGTTTCATGCTTGCTACAATAAAGGTGGCTGTTATTGGGGTCTAAAGGGTCTGGCTAAGCACACACCTAAGCTCTACACCTGTTCAAGCTGTATCATATCACTCGAACACCAATAATATAATGACGCAAACACTACAAACTACACCTTCAGCAACCTAACAATTCCCAATGCTACAGAGAACACCAGACTCCTCGTCGCGCACTTCCAATCTCAATAACTACTAAACTGACACGAATCTTTAACCCACAAACAACGAAAGCCTCACGCAACATGAAAAGCCAAAACTGACAATCTGATACTTACGAGCACTACGCCTAAAACGAGGCCAGCGCCGATTACTAGTATTTAACATATTAGTAACCGAACACCCTCTCTGGCTAACGAGAATTACCGAGTTACTATATTTTTTTCCTTTTTATCAGAATCTTTGCGACCTTCTGTGTGTTGTTTTTCTCACCTACTTTGGGTCTAAATCAGGATCCAGTAGAGTAGTATCTTTGAGTATATTATAGGTAGAAATACTTCACCAAACAATACTGACATAGCGTTTAGCGGGTCTTTTTGTTCCTGCTTTTGTTTCTCGCCCTTGAGCTGCCCCCCTTGTTGAAAAAAATGGTACCTTTATTTTTCCTTTTTTTATATTTTTTGCCCGGATATTCCTAAACCACCTACGTGTTGATTTCATACTATTTTATGACTTCCTTATGGCTTGCTAGAACAACGTCCATCCTTAGCACTTAATATATCATTGGTAACCTAATATTCGCTTCAGCTAAAAAAATATAATGACGGAGTAACTTTATTTGTCCCATTATTTCCTGCGTATTTTTTTTAACCGCGTGTTGTTTTCAGTGTTTCCTTCACAGCGGGGGTCATTTGTATTCCGGTGGGTCTTCAGCGCGGCGGGGACACGGTGGAGGCCCGCCAGGAGTTTGCAACATGAACATTCCAACAATAACAATCAATATCCGGACTCTGTTTTTATCGTGTTAAATGTGAATGTACTGCTTGTGACAGTAACAATAGTAATGCGAATGTAGTAATATTCAGGTTTAAGGGATCAGTAGCTTAACCGTGAAGATGTGTCAACGCATTACCTGCCGTGGCCTCGTCAGAGGAGCAACACACCTGGCTGCACCCTCCCCTTCCCCCCACTCCTCCTCAGCACCGGCAGCGTGGTCACCTGCCAGGGCGGCCGCAGCACACACATGCTCACTTTCTTTTCTCCGTTTGTGTGTGTGTGTGTGTGTGTGTGTGTGTGTGTGTGTGTGTGTGTGTGTGTGTGTGTGTGTGTGTGTGTGTGTGTGTGTGTGTGTGTGTGTAAATAGATAGATATTATTCATACACATATGGTACTATTGTTTAAGTAGCATTTTCATCATAAAGCTTAAAGGTGATCCCCTAAAATCAGGATAACACAGTCGGGGCTGTGCTGACAATTCCCACTCTGCGCCGGCCACCGAAGAGAATTTATGGAACCAGAATTCGCACACACACAACCAAACTAAAAAGAACACTTAACTTTAATGAAAACACGTATTTCAACAGTATGTAGGGTAACTAAAATTTTGCTTCGGATATTAGGCCACAAATATCCCCCAATATCTTGTATTGGTCAATGCGCCCCGATTTCACTGGCAGGAATTTCATGAATCCAGTAGTTATGTCTTGTCTGTTTTAATAACCAAAAACGTATTACAAAATGACTGATAAATACAGCAAGAAATTTTAAGGCATTCGATCTGCAGATTATTAGTATATCCACGCAGTCAATGAAAGCTTAACGAGACAAAGTTACAAACGTAAAAATAATCAGTGAGTGATCGTTTATTTTAAGTGCCTCTCCCTCGCACGCGCACACCTACACATGCTGCGGCTTTTTAAATGATAACTGGTAATAAAACGAAACAACATTCCTCTGACAGGAACAATACGACGGCCAATATCTGCCCTGACAGCCCAACGCGCGGCGCGATGCATCAGCGAAAAATATGAGTGATAACGGGACACTTTTTCCGGGACTTATGCGTCGCCCTCGGTGAGAAGTGCCGCGCCGCCATGAGTCATCTTTTTCTCCCATTCCGCGACGCAAAAAATGCCTAACGTTCTTGTTTGCTGCGGGACGAGCAGCCTCGGGCGAGTTGCTGCAAAACGAGACTAATAGTGCTTCGTTAAGTGCAAGCCTGGAGAAAATCTTTAAAATGATGGTGACGTATGATAAAAAAATCAGTCCAACCAAAAACATGCAAAACACTCTCTCTCTCTCTCTCTCTCTCTCTCTCTCTCTCTCTCTCTCTCTCTCTCTCTCTCTCTCTCTCTCTCTCTCTCTCTCTCTAACACACACACACACACACACACACACACACTTGTTGAGTCCAAGCGTTACCTTTGTGGGTAAGATAAATTATTTTGAATTATTTTGCATTTTTATATATTTCCGTGGGAATATGTGTTCATAGACAAATGCAACGGCGGAAGAATGAATAATATCCACCAAGTCGATTTATCACACGAATACAACAAAGTTGCAAAGGCCATGAGCATTTGTCACAGGCAAACACATTTCTCTCTCTCTCTCTCTCTCTCTCTCTCTCTCTCTCTCTCTCTCTCTCTCTCTCTCTCTCTCTCTCTCTCTCTCTCTCTCTCTCTCTCTCTCTCTCTCTCTCTCTCTCTCTCTCTCTCAATAAATTTCTTTTATGTGAAATGACATAAGTATCTGCTAATCAGTCATCCCGATAAGGTATTCAATCAAACTGTTTCCACGCCTCCGCGGTGCAGTGGTCAGCGTACCTGACTGCTAATCTGGGGGCCTGCGCTCGAATTCCGGCTTGGACAGTCGGCGTGCAGTCCACCCAACGGTTCATCCTTTTATATATGTAACGTTCTCATTTAACCCTTCAAGACTTACAACACCCATCTGTTCCTGTCATGGCGGCCGTCAGCCACTTATTCCTTTCAACCAAGACGATATAAAACCCGCCTTACTACGCCACTGCCTGGCTCCCCGTGCACTCACCTCCTCCTCGGCATGTCCTGAATGACTGTGGCAGATCAGTGAGCGGGAGATGGCGGCAGGAGGCGTTGAGGATGCCAACCATGCAGCAACAAGGCGGCCGCCCAGACATCACCCGGAGGGACCCTGAAATAATTGTGTGCGAGGAAAGTGTGAATATCTTTTGCTAGCCGTTTAAAGAAAACGGGATATCCATGTACTGTATCAGAGAGACTCCCTGGGTTTACAAGGGTAACACTACCAATTTATCCTTTCATCGCCCGGCTTACCTGTGGCAATGAGTTATGTATATTTATTTATGGGAGTGAATCAATTAAAGGAACGTTTCCCCATCGATCATATTACGAAAAAATAAACAAAACTCATTATGCCTAAAGCCGTTATTATAGTTTTTCAGTGCCATCAAAAACCTGACTCCGGCCAGTCCAGCGCTGCCATATTAATACTTTCTGCCACTTGATATTCATTGAATGTTAATGTCTGACCGAGCGCCGCCCCTTGCATAACGGTCGCCGCGGATACTCCACCGGCGGCTCACGTGACCGGCGGGCGGGGACACGAGGACGGGAGGCCCGGTGCGTGAAATTACGAAGCGTTATTACACAGAGCAAGAATATTAACATGTGTTCTGATATTACCCGTCTCTGAAGTCTTTTTTTACTCATTTTTAGACTTACATCTCAATCAGTAACATAATTAATTTACCTGTCGAAAATACGAGACTTTATATTATTACAAAACATTAATAAACAGTGAAATACGGTTTGTGCATATATTCTAATCCATACCCGTTTTTTTCTTCTATCATATTCATCCATCTGTCACCTCCATCTCTCCGACAATTCATTTCTCCACTCGTCATCTCCGTCTCCAACTCCGTAACAAAAACACAACAATTCGGAAACTAAAACACGACAAATCACTTCCTGACATACGGTATTTCCCAACAACCATAAGCAAACATCCCGCCAGTCACCTTACCTGTAACGAAAGACAAAGAGAAAAAGGCAACTCGAAGCTTTATATTCCCGTCACCACGATAAGAACGCCGCTCATTATATCACTTCTTTCTGGGCCTTAATCATGAGTCCCCTGAATGATCAATGAAAAATGTCCGCGCGGTACTACGGTGGCTGAGTTACAACGTTTACCTGATCCTACCTATGCTGCTCCACCCATATACTATACTACAACTACTCTACTATACTACTGCATACCGATACTACTACTACTATACTATACTACCACTACTTTCACCATCGCCACCATCAGTAATACTCCCTTACCACGACCAGCATCTACCACCACAGGCACTACAACCACTACCAATACTCTACCAATACCACCACACTTCAACCACTATAACAACTACCAATACTCTACCACTGCCGCCCCCACTCACAACCACCTCTGTTACTGATCACGCTACTTTACGGCTAGTCGATAAATGAGTACCTGGGGAAATCTAGCTAAGGTGAACCCCGGTAACCAGCACGACGCTCTAAACGCTGCTTTCTGGAGTATATTGGTGCTTGTTCCTTACCCATACATTCCTCAAGCAGGTGTGAATACTAAAGCAAACATCCTCATTCAACTCGCCCACTCAGCTTTGTGTTTATATTTCATGATGTCAGAAGTCAGCGTATATGCCCTTGTATCTTCAGTTCTGCATTTTGGTTAAGATTCGTTTTAGGTCCGTGCCAGTATTTCATTACCTACCTTATGAAACATCAGTATCTCTTCATATATCTTTTCTACAAACCTTCAACAGTCATGGAAACGCTTTGAAAATCCAATTCAGGGACTTTTTTTACTCTTGAAAATAGGGGATAATGTTTACGAAAGCGCGTCGCCTCTTTTGGAGACGGTGCAGCCGATGTTGCGAGAAATACCTCCTCGCTGAAATAAGTCACATATACATGTGGGTGGGGGGTCCAGGGGGGGGGGCTACGCCCCCCTGGTTAGAAGGGGGGTTCAAGGGGGGCTAGGCCCCTCCCGTTAGCAGGTCGTAAAGTTCGGTTGGAGTAGTTTAAATATGCTCCCCGACCCTAAACCCTCTGCGAGCTATTTTACGGCTGCGGCGGCTGCAGCGTCGTCGCGGCCGCCACCAGAGGAGGCGACGCGCTTCCGTAAACATTATCCCCTATTTTCAAGAGTAAAAAAAAAGTCCCTTGAATTGGATTTTCAAAGCGTTTCCATGACTGCTGAAGGTTTGTAGAAACGATATATGAAGAGATAGTGATGTTTCATAAAGTAGATTATGAGATACTGGCACGGACCTAATACGAATCTTTACCTGCATTTTTTTTTCCCCAATACAGAATATCAAAGAGGAAAAAAGTTATGTATTGTAGAAAGTAACGCCTTTTAAGCTCCTCTCCTGAGCCATAATTTTGCGTCCATGTATTTCCAGTTCGTGTTCAGTAGCTGTTGTTCCTTATTCACAAACTTATGAAAATTCAGGGATATCGAATGAATAAATATCAGTTAATATCAATCACTTTATAAACTCCTCCCTTCAGCTGATTTAGATTACCAAAGTCAACATATGCATTTTTGTACTTCAGTTTCAACTCTGGTTCAGCGGATGTAATTCTTCACGCACAACAAACTTAAATTTCAGGGATACGGAGATGAGCACTAAAGTAAACATTCCTTTTAAGCACTTCAATTTAACCCATTTAGGAAATCCAAACTTGATGTTCTTTAGGCACAAAAAAATAAATGTCAGGGAAACGGAGATGAAAACTTAAGTAACCATCCCTTTTAAGCATCTCAATTTAACCAATGTTGGTGATCCAAAGCTGAACTCTGTGTCACTGTTTTTCCAGGTTGAGACACTCCCTCCCCCATTCATTAACCGTTCCTGTCATTCGGCTCCCAAATCCCTCGCGGAAACTCCCAAAACCCATTAATGTGAGACGTAATCCGCTTCCCTTAATTGATGGACAAACAAGGGATGCGGTTCATTACTATTCAGAAGGTAATCAGATAGCCTGCTCCTCTTCATTATAATGCCTGAGTGAGAGTCTTCCACATGTCCGCTTTGGTATGGCTTAAAAGAGGGGGGAGGTGGTGGAGGAGGAGGAGGAGGAGGAGGAGCGGGAGGAGGAGGAGGAGGAGGAGGAGGAGGAGGAGGAGGGGAAGGAGGAGGAGGGACTAAGAGGAGGTATTTTTAACTGAGCGGAGCAAAGTTCAAAACAGATTCCTAGTTTTATTATCGCCTGGAGAGTGAACAGGAGGAGAAAATGAAGAAGGTGAAGGAGGAAGAGGAAGAGAAAGAGAAGGAGGGAAAGGAGGAGGAGGAGAAAAAGGGCGAGGAGGATGAGAACAACGCCGACAAAGATGAGAACGAGAGTAAGAAGGAGGAAGAAGATGAGAACAAATACGAGGAACAGGAAAAAAAGGCAAAAAAAAAGAAGGAAAACGATGATGAGTAGGAAAACAAAGAGGATAAGGATGAGAACCAGAATGAGAAGGAGGAAGAGGATAAGAATGAGGATGACGAGGAGGGAAAAAAGGTGAAAAGGAGGATATAAGACATTGAACTCTCTGTCCTCCTCCTCGGTTCGTGTTGCGTCGCTCCACCGCCGGTATAATGTTTGTGCCGACGAGCTGAAATGTCAGAGGATGGTGTGCTTTTGCGCGTGTTGCTCGTGAAAGGTGTCGCGTCGGCGCTAAAAAGCCGTGAAAAAAAATCTTGCAGCTTGACAATAATGAGATGAACTTTTGTGTCCCTGAAATGGGAGTGTCTGTGTGTAAGTGTGCATATAGGTGTGTGTGTGTGTGTGTGTGTGTGTGTGTGTGTGTGTGTGTGTGTGTGTGTGTGTGTGTGTGTGTGTGTGTGTGTGTGTGTGTGTGTGTGTGTGTGTGTGTGTGTGTGTGTGTGTGTGTGTGTGTGTGTGTGTGTGTGTGTGTGTGTGTGTGTGTGTGTGTGTGTGTGTGTGTGTGTGTGTGTGTGTGTGTGTGTGTGTGTGTGTGTGTGTGTGTGTGTGTGTGTGTGTGTGTAGGGGGGGGGTCCTTTCAAACCTAAAACATTACAAAAAAATATTCCCTGTTTAATGACAAAATAAATGAACTGCGTATCTTTTTTTAAATTAGAAGTACAAATATACAAACAAAAAGACTACGCCCGAATTTTGTCACATAAAAGTAAATGACAAACTAACGAACTAACCAATACCTAACTAATTACATACCTAACCAATTACCTAACTCATTAACGAGCTAATTAAATAAACAGGTAAATATGTAGGCAAACAAATCATCCGTGTATCCTATGAATCAAGCACCTGTACCTTTCTCAACGAGGCAAACAATATAACAACCCAGCTAATGTCAACCTCTTTATGAATCTAATTTGCTTTCTTCTTCTTCTTTCAGTAACGCAGCCAAAAAAAGAGAAAAGCAACACGAAGCACGTACCAAGAATTCAAGACTTTCTCACTTAAGAACGTTTCCGCCACGAGACTTGGGCAATGCTTTACCTCCACCGCTTACGCTACAGCCGCGCCGACAGTGTTCTGACAAGAGCGGAAGCCAATTACTGAAGTTGTCTGAGGGAGAACATAAGCTCCGGGAAGGGTTTTTTCGGCGGCAAATAGTTTGTTGACGAGCATAATTAGGTGAGTGCTTGGTGTGGTGTGAAGGTGGAAGTGTATTACAACAACTCGGAATGTCTGTTTGTCTGGCTGGCTGGCTGGCTCTCCGTGTCTTGCTTTGTCTGTCTGTGTTGGTCTGTCCCTTTGTCCGACTGACTGTGTGTGTCTCTGCTTTTGTCTCTCTGCGTCTCTACCTGTTTTGTTTTCCTAATAACCAAAATATCAAAACTAAGTGCAAATACAAATCTACCGGTCTGTATACATGCCTATTTGTCTGTAGGTTTGTCTATCTGCCTACTTTCCTTCATCTCTGTCTGTCATCTTATCTCTAATATAATCGAAACTACAACAACAAACAAACAAAAAGCCAAAAATTCACATCCACCTGCCTTTACCTGTCTATGTGTCTGTCAATCTATCTTACTCCCTGACAATTTTCTTTTAAAACAACGTAAATTATACCAACTATAAACAAACCATCAGAGCAAGGTTTCTCTCTCTCTCTCTCTCTCCAGGTAATTACAGGCCCATTAGTCTAACTTCGGTTGTAGGTAAGCTACTTGAGGGCATAATTAGAGACAAAATTGTGAATTACCTTGAAAGCCACTCATTGATTGGGGACTCACAACATGGCTTCCGAAACAAAAGATCCTGCCTATCAAACCTATTAACCTTTTATAACGACCTCTTCACTGTTTATGACGTAACCAAATCACTGGACGTAGTCTATCTTGATTTCCAGAAAGCGTTTGATAAAGTCCCGCATCATAAATTACTTTACAAATTAAAGCAAATAGGTATTGACGGTCAAGTAAACCAATGGATCGCGAATTGGTTGAGCAACAGACAACAAAGAGTAGTGATCGACGGATTTAACTCAGAGTGGGCGCCTGTCACTAGTGGCGTCCCTCAGGGCTCGATCCTTGGCCCAGTGCTCTTCATTATTTACATCAACGACGTGGATGTTGGACTCAATAACCGCATTAGTAAATTTGCAGACGACACAAAGATTGGCAACTCGGTTCTCACTGACGAAGACAGGCAAAGCCTCCAAGAGGATTTGCACAAAATTTCAACTTGGTCGGATAGATGGAGATGCCCTTTAACGTAGACAAGTGCCAGGTCCTTCAAGTTGGAACGAGGAATAAGAAGTTCGAATACGAAATGCGCGGCGTTAAACTCAAAAGCGTTCAATGCGTCAAAGACTTGGGGGTCAAAATCGCGTCAAACCTCAAATTCTCACAGCAATGCATCGATGCAGCAAATAAAGCGAACAGAATGTTGGGCTTCATTAAAAGAAACTTTGTATTCAAGAATAAAGATGTAATACTCAAGCTCTACAACAGTTTAGTCAGACCCCACTTGGAATATGCGGTACAGTTTTGGTCTCCCCACCATGCAAAGGATATTGCTAAATTAGAAGGTGTTCAGCGTCGGGCAACGAAAATGATCCCTTCCTTGCGCAACAAATCCTATGAAGAAAGGCTTTCTACCCTTAACATGTTCTCTCTTGAGAAACGTCGCCTCCGAGGAAAACTGATCGAATGTTTTAAAATACTTAATGGTTTCACGAATGTAGACAGATCAACATTGTTTATGATCGATGACACTTTGCGCACGAGGAACAATGGCGTAAAGCTCAGATGTAGACAAGTAAATTCAGACTGCACCAAATTTTTCTTCACCAACGTTGTAGTGCGAGAATGGAATAAGCTTCCACCGTCAGTGGTCCAGTGTAACACGATTGACTCCTTCAAAAATAAGCTCGACCGTCACTTCCTTCAACTTAATATCAACTAGAGTAGAAATGCAACGTTTTGGAGTCTTCTGATTAATGTAAAATCACTTAGGTTTAAGGACAGACCAGCAAGTCTGGACCATGGGGTCTGTGTGGTCTGATTTTCTATGTAAATCTATGTAAATCTCTCTCTCTCTCTCTCTCTCTCTCTCTCTCTCTCTCTCTCTCTCTCTCTCTCTCTCTCTCTCTCTCTCTCTCTCTCTCTCTCTCTCTCTCTCTCTCTCTCTCTCTCTCTCTCTCTCTCTCTCTCTCTCTCTCTCTCTCTCTCTCTCTCTCTCTCTCTCTCTCTCTCCCTCTCTCAGTTCCCGTCCCTCAAGGCAGGCTCACACAATAACCTCAGTCCACTCACTCCACTACATGTCCGGCTCTCACCCACTCAGTAAATACAACACCCCGCACCCACTCACACACACACACACACACACACAGACTGAGCCACAACACCCAGGGGCGAGTACAAACAAGTTGGTCACAAGGGCTCACAAAGAGGGCGCCCCTGCCTGTGTACGGTCTTGCTGCCGGTTATTGCCACGCTCCCCCAAGAGAACACGGCTGCCGGAGGACCTCTGGCGGCCCTTAGTGCACAACTTCTACACTTTTAATTAATAAAGTTTCGCTCCAGCCCCACAGCATCTCACCCTCCTCTCCATCCCTCCTCCTCTCATTGTCCTCTCCCTCTTCTTACTTCACCCCACCTCTCCCTTACTTTCTTAACTCTTCCCCTGCCTCCTCCTGCTTCTGATCTCTCTCTTTCTCTCCCCTTTCCTTCTCTCTCTCTCTCTCTCTCTCTCTCTCTCTCTCTCTCTCTCTCTCTCTCTCTCTCTCTCTCTCTCTCTCTCTCTCTCTCTCTCTCTCTCTCTCTCTCTCTCTCTCTCTCTCTCTCACACACACACTCGCCTTTAACCGATTCTCCTCTTTACCTCGTCCACAAGACATTATTAGCGAGTGGCTGAGGGTCCGGGTACGTGTGTGTGTGTGTGTGTGTGTGTGTGTGTGTGTGTGTGTGTGTGTGTGTGTGTGTGTGTGTGTGTGTGTGTGTGTGTTTACTATTTTTTTGTTCTGTATCATTCCGTGGTTTATTGGGTCTTGGTGCCAGAAATCGTAATCTAAGTTAAGGTGTTGACAAATAACCTCTGAGTGATTTACAGACGAGGGTCAAAAATGGCTGTCGGTGTGACTTGACGTCTAATGTTCCCCACCTCGCTAACCGCTTTGCTCGCCACCTTATCAGTCTACATTTACGTAATTATCTTCCGGATGTCTGGGTATATTAATTGATGTGCATAAATATAAAAAAAATAATTAGTCTGCGGATATGAAATTAGTGAGTGATTCATATTCATTCATGCATTTGCTTTATATTACTCATATTCAATTACCAACGATGATTCATTAACATACTTGGGAAACATAAAAAAAAAAACTCAGAGGTTCATTACTTTCTGAAATCGTTTTTCTTTAAAGCACAAGAACATACGAGCACACAAACAAGTTCGCATAAATACACACACACACACACACACACACACACACACACACACACACACACACACACACACACACAACACACACACACACACACACTGTCCTTGGCGCGGGTGATGTGTTCGGCAGCTGCTCCGTGTTTGTAATCAGTGACCCTCAAACAGATTCATTAACTTTCCGTGATGGCGCTGCGGCTGCCAAACAAACACCATCACTCTGGTCCTCAACGCGCCAAACTGAGGCGAAACAAAACCAATCAAAATATGTAAATCAAGCAACACGGACAGCTTGAGAGAGAAGCAGCGGCGGAATAACTGTATTTGGCGTGGTGCAGGTTGTGTGCGGCGCGGCGTGGTCTGGTGTGTGTGTGTGGGAGAGGGTAGTGTGTGTGTGTGGGGGGGGGGGTTAGTGTGTGTGTGTGTGTGTGTGTGTGTGTGTGTGTGTGTGTGTGTGTGTGTGTGTGTGTGGCGTGTCGTGGCGTGACATTGCATTTCAGTCCCTCATATCAATCATTTCATCATAGTGAAAAATTGCCCTCCCACTATATAACTATCGCACTCGCATTTCTATTTCCCCGACCAATTGCAGAGAAAACACCACACGACCGTTCAAAGTACACAGCACAAACTAATGAAAAAACTAAATGCCCCGTGGAATATGGAAGAAATCGAACATGAAATTACTTTTTAAAAAACGCACCTAAAAAAATATATATACATAAAAACGTACCAGAATATCGACGAAAAATATCAAGTCGATGGAAAGCTGAGTCTAAAAATGAGAGGAAAAAATTAAACTCTTATCCGTCAGTGTGAAAGGTGGTCTGCCTAACACAAGGGCCAACGGGAACACGGAACTAATAACACTACCTTCTGAATGGACCATTTCCCGGCCACGGCGAGGGAAATCAAATACGAGAGTTCATATGGCCGTCCTCCACCCAGCCTCCATCTCGTCCTCCACCCCTCGTCCCACCTCCACCCCGCTTCCACCCCACCTTGCACCTCCTTCACCCCTCTCCCACCCCCGCCACCTACCCCCCCACACCACCCACGCCCCCCACCTCCACCCCAAACCACCATTCCTTGACACACACACACACACACACACATACACATACACACAAACACGCACACACACGCACACACACACACACACACACACACACACACACATACGTACACTTTCATTCCATTAGAACCTCGCTCCAAAAAAGGTCCAACAGATAATTAATTGCTTTCGGGAACACAAGCAAATGTTTATGGAACCTTTTGTGCATTATTGATAAAAAGCACCAATCAGAACACGGTGGGAGAGGGGGAGGGAGAAGTGGAGAGGAGGAAGGGGAGGGGAAGGGGGGAAGGGGAGGAGACCGTGTTGCCTTTACCGGGAAAAAATCAATATGAACGAAATGAAAGTGGTAAATCACGTCTCTGAAGCCTTAGCCATTGTTGGGAGATAATGTGCCTCTATGACAATCAGCGATCTATGGCGCGTGTTATTGTTTGGAGCAAATATTGGTGACAGTGTGTGTGTGTGTGTGTGTGTGTGTGTGTGTGTGTGTGTGTGTGTGTGTGTGTGTGTGTGTGTGTGTGTGTGTGTGTGTGTGTGTGTGTGTGTGTGTGTGTGTGTGTGTGTGTGTGTGTGTGTGTGTGCATTTCCGTTACTTTATATGTATTTCTACTTTCCTTCCCCGTTAACAAATTGATGAACATTATTAACTTATTGTTTTAAGAAATTTGTCATTATATGAATCCATAAATATATGCAATGAATATATACATAAACAAAACGATTACATAATGAAAGACATGATTTTATACAAGTATGTATACATGTATGTATGTCATCTATCTCTTTCTATCTGTATATCTATCTATCTATTTATCTATCTGTCTATCTATCTAACTCTAACCCAATTATATATTTATCTATTTTCATATAATATTCAAAAGTTGTAGCAAGAATATTTGAGGAAGAAAATTCCCTGATGCACTGACGGACGGTTGTCAATATCTCTCTCTCTCTCTCTCTCTCTCTCTCTCTCTCTCTCTCTCTCTCTCTCTCTCTCTCTCTCTCTCTCTCTCTCTCTCTCTCTCTCTCTCTCTCTCTCTCTCTCTCTCTCTCTCTCTCTCTCTCTCTCTCTCTCTCTCTCTCTCTCTCTCTCTTTTTCTCTCTCTCTCCCTCTTTTCTGCCAACAGGGTTTAGGAGGAAATAGTTCCGTTTGCTCTTCGGGCTCAATAAAGATGCAATGTAATACGTTTCTCTGGTGCTTCAAGAGTCCAGTTGGGGTCATGAAGAACACACACACACACACACACACACACACACACACACACACACACACACACACACACACACACATTCTATTCATGAATCAACTTGAGCAGGGATCGTGGGCACCTGAATCGACATGTAGAAAAATAATACGAAACAAGCGTGAAGGCGGCAATACTACCTGTTATATTATTCATAAAATGTTATGTAATGCTATATTAGAATTAAATCTATTCTAAAAACTATTATTAATTTTACTTTTATCAGTAGTATCAGTAATGGACAGGAAACAAGTACAGCTAAACAACAACAAATACGTCTACTACTGTTACTGCTGCTACAGTCTGTTCAAACGAAGTGTTTTCTGCCCCCTAGGAGGCGTGTGTCAGGCCGCTCCTGATTGAATGGATCACTACCCTGCCCTCAGGAGGTTGTCTGTTAGTCAGTCTCGTGCTGTGCCTGTAATATTTTTTCTTGACTAACTTCTCATGCAAGATAGACAGTTATGAGTGCCATCATTACTCAGCAGGGATTAAAGAAATTATATATATATATATATATATATATATATATATATATATATATATATATATATATATATATATATATATAAATATATATATATAATCAGTAGCACAAAAAAAATATGACGAACGTAAGTGAAAAAATTATGAAACAGTATTCCATTATTTCATATAATGTCACTTGGAAGTTATTGAATAAGTACTGAAATAAAGAAATTTACCATATAAAAAAAAATTGGAAGCAAGATCAGAATTGAAATTAAGTGTGAGAGCATTTGTTACGGCGCGTGCTGACGCCCGGTGTCGTGTTTCTCAGCGTCCTCCTATTTCTGGCAGTCCATTTTGTTTACAAACCAAAAGGCGGATTGCTATTAATACGTACGGATCCATGCAAGCAGCTGATCGGGTGTACATGGCTGTCCCCGCAGTGTTTTCCAGCACGGGATGTCATATTGTTTTATTCTTTCATAGGAAAACATCAATGAATCCAGTACAGCACTTTGTTTTGTAATAGGAGAAGTGAGGGACCAATAAATAGCCTTCATGCAGTGATTCACCAGTAAATTTACGGAAAATAGCATCTTGCTATTTTCACAAGACAAAATTGTCTTACCCGAACAGCTGCGTATACGGATCCGTGTTAATTTCAATCCGCAGAGAAACACGATATCCTGGCTGTTCGTATTGCCCGTCATGGAAGACGTTGTGAAATGTAACCATGGCCGGCTGCTTTCGTTGAGTTTTCCACGTCACTACCTGGGTGACGTGTTACCCGTAACACTGTTTGTCTTGCAGGCATTGGAAGGTTGGCGGCAGTCTGGTGGAAAAATTGCTCAAAATAACTCTCCTGGTCAGTCTACTGATGGTAAATGGGGCAGGAGAATTACCGAGACTTTATGATTCGACTAAATGTTAACATTTTGTATATATCACAGTGTCACCTAAAACTGTCTGTCTTCTATAGGAGGCGTGCTATGGCAAACAGCAAAGAAACACCTACTACTACTATTACTACTACTACTACTACTACTACTACTACTACGATCACCACCACCGCCATTAACCGCCGCTTCGCAGTGCTCTGTGCAACATTTAAATTACAGCATTAGGGAGTCCATTACTCATGAATGAGAGGATAAAAAAATGGACAATCTTGCCTTAATTACGAATGTCGGATGGTTATACATTTTAATTCCCTCATTTAATTCACGTAATCACGTATTATACGCGTAATTACAACACACTCGGCTCGCGGCGGTACGTGCGTGCGTGGTGCGCGTTTTGGTGTGCGTGTGGCAAATTGAACCCACGCTCATACATGCACATACATAATACAAATGAGAAGATACATATATACATAGATATATACACACACATTCATATACAAACAAATACATACATATATACATACAAACATACATGCACACATATACATTCATACATACATACACACATACATAAGTCCAGACACAGATACAGATAAAGACAGCGACACACACACACACACACACACACACACACACACACACACACACACACAAACACACATACACACACACACACACACACACACACACTCATACATGCATCGTTGTGTTGTGTTGTGTTGTGTTGGCTCAGGTCAGGGTCAGGTTTAAGTCGTGTTAGCCGCGGGAGGACTTAATGTATACGAGGCGGCAGGAATTATACGAGAAACCTATTATTTTGTACGTAGTGAAGCAGAAGAGCGGGAGTCGTCCCCCTGCGAGTGGCCGAAGGGGGTGAAGCTGCAGGCAAAGTAAGGAAGGGTAAGGTAAGATGAGAGGCGGAGTAAAAGGCGAAGAGATGAAGAATGTATGAAGATCGGGTTAATCAGAAGACAGATGAGTATGTAGGAGAGATGAAGAGGGACAGAGAGAGAAAGAGCCTGATGGGTTGACATATAGATGTAGACAAACCAACAGGAAAATAAATAGATGAAATGATGATTAGATAGATGGATAGAACGATAGATAAGAGATGAAGAGGGACACAGACAGAGACGAAGAAACTGATAGGTTGGCATATAAATATAAACAATCCAACAAAAAAATACAGACAGAAAATAGATAGATTGACAGATGGATAGGGAGATAGATAGATAGATTGATTGACCGATAGCTTGATAGCTGAATATATAGAAAAATATACAAGGGAAGGAAAACGGACAATTACAGCCAGGTAAACAGCGGGGGAGACGGAAACCGAGTTGATTTTCTCTTAATTCAACTCGCATATATAATCACGGAAAGCAGAGCCACCTGGATTTGACAGGGAAGGAAATAGTAATAGAGCGACAACGGAATGAGAAAAAAACGCCGCCTCTCGGAAAATGGGTAAAGCAAAGAAAAACTGAGCAAAAAACGATTTTTTCTTTTCCTTTCTGACGCAAAAAAAAACTAGAAAAAAGAAATCAGTAAAAAGAAAAAAAAAAATCTGTCAGGTAGAGAAAAAAGAGGAAGCATTTTACGTGTTCAGGAAATAAAAGTGACAAGTAAACGGATTACACATCAAACATGCTTGTCCGGGGCACAAAACATAAAAAGAACTGAACACACACGAAGGATAAAAGTCTGGATACTGCCGGAACTACACGCACACACACGCACACAGACACACACACACACACACACACATATTCCCCTCCCTGCCCCCCACACACCCGCAGTGCAGCAGCCACTACCGTCATCAATAAAGCGAAGGGAAACAAAACCCGGCCGCTAATCTATGTGGGATCAGCTGCAATAAACATCATCATGAACATTTCCCGTGAATAAAACTGTTGACGGCCTGGCGCAGAACGGATCCAATATAGACTCAAAACTTTATTAATAATCGGTGTAACAGGGGCTTATGAGTGCCTCTCCTCGATGATCCCGTTGTGTTTATTATTATGATTATTGTTGCTGTTATTCAGTATTATTATTTTATTATTATTATTATTATTATTATTATTGTTATTGTTACCATCATTGTTTTATATATAATAGCTTATGATGAGTCTATGGAAAATGTAAACTTGAATCTTCATATCAATTTAGCTCCTTCATAACCACACACACACACACACACACACACACGACCAAACAAACAGATAGTTCCACCACATTGTCCACTCATCAACGTTAAATGCATCAAACCGCACTAAATCCACATCACCACCACAGTCACACCACTCCACATCACCGCCACATCCACCACACCACACTGACCCCTCCACGCCACACTTAAACATGACAAGCACCACAACAGCTATGCCCTTGCTATGATATTATTGTTTCCTTCTATTACCACCACGACCTCCTGAACTCACTCCACAAGCATCATATATATAGCACTTCATCCATTACCAAAGTGTGTGTGTGTGTGTGTGTGTGTGTGTGTGTGTGTGTGTGTGTGTGTGTGTGTGTGTGTGTGTGAGCCTTCTTACCTGGATAAGAGTTTAATTAATGGATGTCAGGTAATTTTCCAGACGCTACAATACCTGGGGTTAGTTAATTAGCGATCCCGCCCTGATGGAGGAGGCGGCGGTGTTGGGGAGTTGTTGTTGTTGTTGTTGTTGTTGTTGTTGTTGTTGTTGTTGTTGTTGTTGTTGTTGTTGTTGTTGTTGTAATGGTGGTAGTGGTTTGGGTGGTAATGGTGGTGGTGGTGGTTGGAGGAGGAGGAGGAGCACCAGAGTGTTTATTACATGTCAGTTTCGAGAGAGTGAGACAGACGGACATAGTTAGTCTTGCGTAAATGCATAAATCACTAAATGAAACACGAAACATTAAAATATTCACTGACCTTTAAAGGCACAGCAAGACTAGAGCAAATAAATATAACAACAACAACAACAGTAATGATAATAATAATAAAAATAATAATAATAATCATAATGATAATAATAATAATAATAATAATAATAATAATAATAATAATAATAATAATAATAATAATAATAATAATAATAATAATAATAATAATAATAATAATAATAATAATAATAATAATAATAATAATAACGATAATAACAATAACAATAATGACAATAATAATAAAAATAACTAAACAAATAACCACAAATAAATTAAAGGCAACCGATTTCCAAAACCCATTAATTACACTTCAGTCAAAATTACGGGACAAAAGGCAACACCAACGAGGAACACAACACTCGGTCAAAGCGCAGGAATAATAATGACCTTCCCTCCCTCGCCTTTTAACCGCACGTGCGTCCCGGTGTTTGTTTCCTCTTGGCTCGTTCGAGGGAGAAAACAATGAACGTTTGCGTGAATGAAGATGAAACAAAACGGACGACAAACAGACGCATAAAAGGCCGCCCTCGCAGGAAGAAAGAGAATCCTGCCTCCAACATCAAAGGACCTCTTCTTTTTTTTTTTCTTTCCTTGACAAATGTAGATAAATCAAGCTCGCTCTCTTGTTTTTTGTTTATCTGTCCCCGCCGACCCCGAAATCTAAGAGACGCAGCGAGGCATGAACACACACACACACACACACACACACACACAGGTAGACGTGGCTGGAAGGGTCAAGTAAGATGTTGTTGCTCGAGCTTAACAAACAAAACACTCAGTCCTCGCCTCTACTCGTGATTTCCAGGAAGCAGTTTAGCAAAGGAGTCAGGTTTATACTCTAAAATTAACGTATCTGGGGCCTTACTCATAAACACTTCATCTCCCTAGCACACATATTTCACAAGGCTTTCGTATGACTCTTAAGCATTTCCAAGGGTAGTTTAATGGCCCTGGTGGTAGTTTGACCCTTCTTCTGTACCATGAGCCTAAAAACACTAATTAGAACCCGACTTTGGAAATACACGTTAGCGGTGGAAGCATTTGAGAGTATCACCCCTGGTTCCCACTACGACTATTTCCCCACAGAGGCCACAAAGATCATCAACCTGGTATTCATGAGTGACTTTTCCCGTTCATGGTGTAGGAGTCGTGTAAAACTATCACTGGGATCACAAAGCAACCCATGAAAAGCCCAGCAACTTCCTTCCATAAGCGGCCATTTAAACAAGCGAATTGAGGTGTAGATTAAGAATACGGGTTTCAGTCTCTAACAACCTAACCACCTTACCTACCTAAATACCTAAATACCCTCATACACACCTGCCTACTTTCCTACCTAACACCTTTACCCATTCTCCAACTAACGCCAAGTCAAATTCAAGAAAATACATAACCTCGCGGAACTTAGAGTCAGCGTGAATATAAAGACTTTCAGACCATGGCTTAGGAGCAAAAGATAAGTGCCTCCTGCTCTATGCAAATACGCGGCAAGATGAGGCAGCCCTCCGTGACTAAGTGAAGCCTCCCCCTCACCGACGCGGGTTCGGAATAAGGAAATCTCGTTACCTTAAGTCAGACCGCCAGATCAAGGGAAGACTTACGAGTGCAGGAGGAGCGACTCGGGCGGCTGACCACCCTCTGACGCCGCGGTGCAGAGAGAGGAAAGGATGTCTGGCGTGGAGGAGTAGAAAACTGAAATCTTACAGGAAGAGGATGAAATGGGATAGCGAGAACACCCTCAAGAAAGCTCTCTTATCAAAGTCGCGGCGCTTAACCGGATTGCTCTCTTTGGTCTTCGTGTAACCACATCTTTTAATGACGGAGACTATTTTCTTATGTTTTGGCACTGTTATGATCGTAAATAGGGCGAATTCTCATGCATATATTCCCCATAAATGAAGAAGAAGAAGAAAGAAGAAGAAGAAGAAGACATATAATACTACTAATGGTAAGGGGCTAATAGGGTCAGTATGTTTTTTTTTACAATAAAGCAAGCAGCGTTAAAGGGAACAATAAAAAAGTTAAGCGCTGTTTCCGCAAAGAAAAATGTAGGAGCGATCAAAGTGAGTGTCCGATTTGGTTAGTGAAGTGTCTTGATGCTCCTTCTTGGAAACGTTCAAGTCGTAGGATGGAGGAAATACAGGGTTTTCCGAGTTTAACACCAAAAAAGAATGAAAGAACGAAGATGCTGGTTAACTCCTGTACTAGTGGATTGGATAGCACTGGGATGAACTAGAATAGGTTTGTAAAGTGGGGCCGCATTCAGTTAGGAAGGTCAGAAGAGCAGTTAGCAGGAAAATATTGACAAAAGATAGAAAGAGAGGAAACCTTGCAGCGGAATTCAATAGGTAAAAGACTGCCAGTAAGAGGAGGGGAGCTGATGCGGTAGAAGCTTACTTTCTCAGATCGCTTTCACCCTCACTAATCCTCCTCCGATCCTCTGTCTAGGAAACTGAATCAACTGACAACACACCACACAGAAACATGTTATACTTGCAACTTGACATCAAAGATCATCCTCAGCCCTCCACTTTGTACACTGGATGGATTGTTTTCCTCTCCTCCCTCGCGTGGCCGAGTTCCTGCCGTGCTGACATGACGGTATTGGTGTCGTAATTTAACGGCGCTTCAGATATGTTTGAGTCATCGTCGTTTCCGTGGCAACAGACGAGGCAGCCTCCGCCCACACTCGCTGCTCGTCGTGGCTACACAAACTTGCAAGCCAACTTAGCTCTTTGTCGACGTATTCTGCCAACACTCGAAAATGACAAAACTCCCACGGGATTGCAGAGCTTGGTTTGAGAGCAGAGTGCTTGTCTCTCTACTTTGCCTTTTTTTCTTATTTTTACATTTTGTGATCAAATGAGCAATAAAAGGATACAAGAGTTTTTTGTTCTCTGTCTCCCTCTATTTCACACTTAGTGAGGAAGAGAACAACTATGGGATACTAATCGAACAGCGTTTCTGTTTCACTTAACTGTTTCCATTTGTTTTACTTTATGATAAAATATGCAATAATGTGACACTGTTCTAATATCCTTGACGAAATAACAAACATGATACAAGTATACGCAGCTAATGCTTTTAACAGCGAACACGCACAGGACTGGAAAGAGAGCAAGACCCTCAATCAGAGATGTAAACATTAAAAACGAAGCCACTGGCAAAACATGTATCCCAACTCCCCTCCTGCCAACCTCATTTACATTTCCATGTATTGGAGGGCGCGTGTGTTGCTCCTAATCAAACTTTATTACACCTCGGCAAGACTTCATTTGTAAGCACTTTCATGGCTGGTTGCTCCAATGAATAATGATTTTAGACTAAGCAGCGAGGGCACCAAAATACTATATATGTCGACTAAAACGTTGCATAAATAGCCGCATAGAAGAAATACAGCTAACGAGAGAATATTCCAACAAAATTACGACGAAAATACATAGCAAGATGGCAATGGAAAAGGACTTCAGTGTGCGACTTTTCAATCAAACCCAAACCTCAACAACGCCAGAGTGATAACAAACTACAAAAACAGACTGAAAGGTTAAGTTTACGACTCCGTTACTGCAAAATTCGAGATCTAAAAGCCACCTCCCTGCAACCTTTCTTTCGTGATTAATAGAGCAGTAAAACCTCAAAGTCACTCCCCGGCAGCCTTTCAGCCTTTCCCCGTGATGAATAAGCATCGAGGATAAAAAAAAGCAAATTCAAAAGCCTACGTAGATTCTCCCTCGCTTCGAGTTCGTACTTGTCTGGCTTGCAAATGCGGACCTCTGAAGCTCGTAAATGATTCCCCTGACAGACTGCCGGGATCGTTTTCTCTGCTGGTCCGTTCGTCTGCATTTTCAGGACATGTGAGAGTTGCAGGTGGACGTTGACGTGGAGACAGGTATAAGTGAGGCGTTGGGTGGAGCTTCATCAAATGACAGAATCTGGTGCTTGACAAAATTTGGGGGTGAGGGATTTTATTTTTATTTTTATTTTTATTTTTTACATCTCCGCCTATAGCGCCGGTAGGCTTTCTTCAAGGGCCTGGCAGTCAGCCCAAGCCCGTCATGGCGCAGGCAATTTTTTTTAAAGTGGCGCCAGTTATGCTTGGCTCATGCTGCCCCCCCGGAACTCATTTTTTATTCACTTGGACGGTTTCTTCTAGAGTCCGGGTTGATGGGTGGTCTTCTGGACATCATGTGAGTAGTCTTAGGCCACTCGGCGGTGACTGAAAAATCCCAGGTGGTAGCGTGGGGATTCGAATCGACGTTGTCCATGGCGTGGTGAATGAAGGCCCCGCACGCTAACCACACAACCACCGCCTACCCTAATGATCATGGGTAAAGATCGTGGGTAGGAATATAATGAAAAGAGTTAATTAGATGTTCAGTGCAGGGTTTTTCTGGTGTTCTTGTGATGGATAGAGCCTAGAGCAACAAGTCCTACACTCCAACCCCTTCAAATAATAATAAAAAGAAAGAAAAAGACCCCTGCTACCAAAAGAACAAGGGTAGATAAGCAACATAACTGATCTATTGATTTAAACATCTGACTCCCATCGCCGCCTTTTCCATCGTTTCTTATATATATCGTCCACGTGTTTTATTTTGTCCGTATGAATCAATTCCGGCTGCCTTTATTTATCTCTATAATTGTCTGCTTTCCCTTCGAGCCTTCCTCCTCGAACTCCTCCTTCTCCTTCACCTCCTTGGCATCCACTTCCTACTACTTCTTCTTCAACTCTTCTTCCACTCCTCTTCCACTTTCTCATCATTAACTTCCACATAACTTCCACCTCCTCTTACACCTACTTCTCCTCTTCCTCTCCACCCCTTCACCCGTGTAATACCCATCTCCCATTTCTTCTGAGTAAGTAATGCCAAGGGAAGGACGGTAGAAGGATGTAAACTCTCATCCATCAGCTGACACACTGAACATTTTCTCCGAGGTAAAGATAATTGCTGTGAAAATATACAGTGATAAAAAAAAGTATTAATGTTGAGATTATAATTAAGTAGAGAAAAAAAATACTAGACATGATATATCGTTTTAGAGCAGTACATATATGAGAGAGAGAGAGAGAGAGAGAGAGAGCCCACCTGCACCACCACCATTGTCTGTCACCTGAACCCAGCGTCTGACCTGAGGATTAACACGTGACCTGACCTCGCCGTCATCTGAAGAGACCGCACCTTCCCCTCCTCTCGGCACCACCGCACTGCACTCCCCCCACCGCCCCTCCTCCCTCACCCCAAGCTCCGTCATTGATTTCGCCTCCCACATCACACTCTATATTGCAATCCCCTACTATGACTATGACCCTTATGACAGAAATTTAGGAGACACCCTTTAAAAGTTCCGTTTTCTTATACCAGTAAAGGGCGAAAACGTGGATCTTAGGAGCGTAGACTGACTGAAAGAACGATAGACGGAAGAGGCGTTGGGAAATATTGAGTAGCACGATCACAAGAACTTTAATGCTTACGAATGTGCTACTAATATTTTCACAAGGATATTTTACGAATGTGTTGATATAATGTTTTCTCAGGGAGGTATTAAAATTATTACGAGTGTCTCCCTAGTTTGATCTCTTCCATTCCCTCCTCCTCCCTCTTTTCCTCTCTTCTTCCCTTTTCTTACATTATCGTCTTGTTTTTCTACCAAGAGTTGCCTATCATTTCCTCCTTCCATGTAGAGATTGACACTGTAAGGCAATCTTAACACTCCTCCCTTCTCCTTTGTTGTTTTACTTGCAACAATAAACTATCAATCAATCACACTGAATACTAAAGAAAATTTGACTGTAACAGAAAACGTCCGATAGTTTCTTTCTCCAGGAGGCTGATGGTGATGGTGGCAATGGTGACAAATGGTGTTGGTGTTGGTGGTGATGGTGGGTGTATGTTACGGACCAAAGGAGGAAGCAGCGTTGGAAATGTTACACTATACAATAGCTCAACTCTGAATACTGATAAAAAACAAGTTGGGTAAAAGAAAGGCTCGCAAATTTGAAGTCCTCAATAGCAAAAGTTTCATGCCATTTCCTCCTTCGTCATGGTATATCTTTGACACTACTTATAAGACAACCTTAAAACACTGAATACTAAAGAATAGGAGAATAATAAAACAGGCCTGCTCATTTATTTTACCCTCAGTCAGTAGTATTCACTGAAGATTTCCTCTCTCTCCCTTTTTTAACTACTCAGTACATCAAAATACAAAAGAGAACATCAGTTACATTACCTATAGATTTACCTTTCCCTGTGCAGCACTGACGTCACTCTCGTCACCTGTAAGGGAAAGTTAATCTCTTATTGTCTGTCCATATATTTTCATTGCATTATATAAAAGGTGTTTGGGAATAATGGACTCCTTGAAGGAAAGGAAGAGGATATTGAGGAGGT